>NC_048902.1:18417404-18497400 GCF_011077185.1 Oxyura jamaicensis | reverse complement strand
AAACAAACAAACAAACAAAAAACTCATCAAATGCATTTCTTCAAAAAGCATTTTGCATGGGGGACACACCCAACAGAGCAAATATTTGAGCTCCCAGTGAGGACAGCACACTCCCCAGCTTAGGACACCCAGCACTTTGGGGCTGGACACGTTTCGGATAACGTGCCTGCACGGGCATGCGGCCAGGTGACAGGTAGCAGAGGGGGGTTGCTAACTGGAGAAATTCCTCCTCTGATACCTGCCTTCAATGGAACCCAAAGGCACGACGGCATCCCCGGGCAAGGCAGGCAACAGCACGGGCAGAGAGCTGCAGGAGGTGCAGTGTTCTCTGAATGCCTGCAGGACCTGCGTGGGGATGCTAAATGCTGCCTAAAACCTCCCCCGTTCATTGCAGGCTTCTCTCAAGAACCCTTAATTAAAAAGTTTCCCAGCACTGACATGGCATTTAAAGGGACGCCATGGTGCAATATCTGTTTTCAATCACAAGGTTTGGAAGAATAAGGCTCCGCATACCTTAGGACCCCCAGCGGAATGTATTGGTGATGATGATGATGTTCCTTTAAATAGCAGCAGATGTCAAGACCTGGAGGAACAATTTTTCTTCCAGAGAGCAAAGCAGTGACACAAAGCGATACCTTCGTCGAGGAAAAGCTGCATCTGTGCCCACCACCACGTGGAGAGAAGAGCTGAAGAGCTTTGGGCAGTACCACGCGCCATGGAGAACTGAGCCAGGGGAGAAAAGTCCTTGTGCTACCGAAATATCGAAGTCTCCACGCACAACACATCACGAGGCAGATTTCTGCCCACACCAGAAGGTAGGTGCTTCAGATCTGGGCGCTGGCTTAGGGCAATTGGGCATTTATTGCCCAGGGCTGTAATTAACTTCTTCCCATCCCACTTCTCTCCCATCCCACTTCCCAAAAACACAAACCAAAAACAAACAAACAAACAAACAAACAAAAACAAACAAACAAAAACCACTCTGTAGGAGCTTAATTTTCAGTCCACAGATTCAAAGCTACCTTTCTCGGATTGGATCTTGAATCCAATTCCATACTGGAAACCACTGATTTTACTAATTCTACCATTTTCAGTGTGGTAGAACTTGCTGCTTTTGACTTGGGCACAGGAAAACTGCTCTTTTCCATTATTTTTAATTTAAAAAAAAAATCAAGAGCAACACAGTAGATTTCATCCCCAGTGCCTCTCAACTCCAGATCTAGTTTCAACTCAAGCACAACCCTAAACTTCACCCCATGTTCAGCCTCAAACCCCAAACTTTCTATAGGCTCTGGGCGGAAAGTTACTGACCCTGTATCCGAGCCAATTTTCAAACACACAAATAACTTGCCTGATGAAATTTTTGTAGGGAAAAAAAATATATATACACGCGTGCACACACACGCCATATATAGCAGAAGGGATTAAATCCTCATGTTGCAAGAATTTAATTTTAAAAAGCTAAGACATTGCAGGAATGCAAAGCTATCACCTCGGCCGGGTAACCTTTGGCTGAGGCAGGCACTTCCCCAGCCGGGAACGCTTCCCGCGCGGCGCTGGAGAGGAGCGGTGCCACTCGGGAATGCCTGGCTCCAGCCCAGCGCCGAGAGGAAACCGGCGATCCCGTAGCCATGGGGCCCCCGTGTAATTCCCCTCGTGTCGCTCCCACCTCCTGCCCAACGCCCCGGGCACCCCATGTCCCAAGGGGGGGACACGAGGGTGGCAGGAGGGGCGGCACGGGAGGATGCTGCGTGATCTCCCGCCGCAAATCCAGACTCGAAACGGTCCTCGGGAAATATTCGGTGCCTGAACAGGGGCAGGCGTAAGTTCACTTCGCACCGAGGTTAAGCGTTTAATAGGACCCCGTGTGTTAACAGAATTCCTGGCAGGCGAGGACTGGGTTTAAGTGGCTGAGGGGAAACGCCGTGCCGTTGGGTCTGATCCTGCGCTAATCACGGCAAGCAGGGGACTGACCTACAGGAAACAATCCTCTGGGCACTGACGCTAGCAAATAAAGCCAGCCGTTCCTGTGGTTTATGGCCTGTGTTTTCCACCCCCAGCAGGCTTAATTTATGGTAATTACTAGGAACTGCGGATTAAATTAATAACAAGGAAATTATTAAGGTTTCCTGACCCGGAGGCCAAAGGTAAGCAAAGAGAAGCAAGCTGCTCTGGATGGAAATATTTCCCCCGCTGAGGGCCTGCAGCGAGGCGATGGGGACAGCAGGTTTTTGGGAAGGAGCCGTCTCTCCTTGCACACCAACCATCACACACAGCATCCCAGGGCATCCCAAACCATCCCAGCACAGCTCCCGAACAAGGGGTACACAGGCCAGAGTCATACGCTTTAAGTTACCGAAGAAATAGAGATCTCTGTCGGACAGGAAGAGACTATAAAAATAATATAACGCAGAAATCCAGCTCCATTCAAGCTACAGTGAAGTCCAGAGCCCTGTTCTACATCCAGCTCCGCCAGCTGATCAGAAGAAGTAATTCTCCCCTGCCTGGGTCGGAGCACATTTTATTGCTGCTTATAATTCATATATAAGCCTCATACTTTAAATTAGCATGTTGAATGCTCTTACGCTGTTCCTATTTGCTCACCAGACCTGGCCTCCCAACCTTGCTGGCCTGGGTATGGATATGAATCATTTTTTTCATCAAAGGCAGAGCAGAGCGTACGCTGGCGGGCGGGTAGGGTTTGTTTCCTGCTCTGTTTTCCCTGCAAGAAGGTCAGTGCAGAAACAAAGCTGCCAGGCTTTGCTCTCCGTAACGAGGAGAGCACCACAGCTTCTCTCAGCCCTCGGCACGCACGTGGTTCCTGCAGGGGCTGCTTTCAGATTCTTTTCCTCCATTATCTGCTTCATATCCAGCCCAAAACCCATCGCTGGCACATAGCAAAAAGCACAGCACCCGCCTCGAAGCCACCTCCATGCCTCGGGGACAGCCTCACCCAGCACGGCCCGAGCCCTAGCACAAAGTCTCACAATGTTTCTTACCCCATAAATATTTCTTAGAGAAACCAGGCGGAACAAAAGCCTGGGTAGGCTTTTGATACAAGGTTCAAAAGAGCACCTGAAGTCTCATACAGGTTAGGAAAAAGCGCACGCACCTGAAGGTCTGTTTAGATGCACCCAGATTGTTTTTACTAAAAAACTGCTCCCAGCTGGGAGCCTGAGAAAGGCAGCACCAAGCTCCCACCGCCAGCACGGAGCAGCACGACCAGCACGGACAGTGGGCGATTGTTGTGCCGCGCGGCCGCCGCCGGATTGCATGTCACCGGCAGGGATATCAGCGTCCGATCTCGGTCGGGATGGGGCACGGGGGAACCCGCGGCCTTGTCAGACTCAATGATTTCGTGTAGTAGGTTGAATAACAGCACGATGTTTACATTTCCCCTCCTGCCCTAAGTAGTCTGGAAGCTGGACACCTGAAAAGCATGAATGATTTCTTAAGCAGAGCCAGCGTAGGCTCCTGATCGCTTGGCTGTTCCTTACCAACGTTCCCTAAAGAAACAAATTAAAAAGGAAACTAAGAAAAAAAAAACAAGCCTAAAACAAGCAAACAAACAAAAACCGATGAAGGTTTTGCTGCTTCTGAACCTGGACGTAAAGACAATAGGACTGACGGAAAATCCAACAGCTAGCTCACACAGAGTGTACATCAGCCATGGCACAGGGAATCCAACAAGCCAAAATGCAACCATCCGGGGGATGAATTCCAACCAAGAAATAGTTGCTTTCTAGTTTCTTCCGTATTAACATGTTGAAACTTAATATTGAGAGTTCTTTAAATATACAAACAAAACAGTGCCTATAGTTAATGGCAAAAATATAAATTGAGGTATGTAGGAAGCAAACATTGTGCGTGCACTGGAGAGCAATAAACGTGATTGCAGGAAGCTATATAACAAATGCACCAGAAATACTGGGTGGGGGACAGTAAAAGCTTGAGAGCTTTAATCAAGAGGATCAGAGGTCATGACTGGATTTGTCCCTTAGTCCAATGAAAGACGGGATGATTGCCTGACACTTTTAGCATCTCTCCTTATTGCTGTCCTCTCTACAAAGCATGCCACGCTCTGCCATAGCCTGAAGTTCTCAACAAGCTGTAGTCCTCACAGAGCAGACACCTAAAATATGTACCCCACGTGTCAAGAGCACTTCATACTCCTGTCTGCTGCATGTATCCAAGACATCAGAGCCCTGCAGATATCCCCACAGCACCAGCAAGGTGAGCTCTCCACGTGCTGCACCTCCAAGCTTATCTGCTGCAAGGCAGTGAGGTCTCCTACAGCCTTCGTCTCCAAAAGTCTCGTTCATCTTCACCCTGACTTCAACACAGTTGTCGGATGGTGCTAACGGCAATGCCAAGTGCTGTGATATGCATGCTTCAGGCTGTCCAACAGCTATCAGTCACAATTTTCCATCATTGTCAAATAGGGAGGACAATTTTATATTGTAAAACTCCGATTTGCTATTGCCAGTCTGGATCCCAACACACCTTAAAGGCCAAATTGGTAGTTTCAAAATTCAGCGTCATCACTCTTCCCAAACTCATGTGCCTCCAGAACAGTAAGTCTCAATCCTCTTTGAATTGGATCATTTCATTTCGTCCTGGGCTCGCATGACTGTCAGTCCATCAAATGCTTCTTTGAAAACAGATTCCTTGCAGATGACCACAGCTGTTATAAAACAGTATTTAAAAACATTTTTGTATTTGAAAAGAACTTTCCTTTGCTATTATATCAACCACATGCTTAAGAAAGGGCCTGGGGTTTACCACCGCTTGGTGAGAAAAATAGCAAGAAAGAGAAAGGATAATGGGGTGATAATGACTGGAAATGTATGGATTGAATTTGGGACCTACTTAAGTACAAGAAGACAATTTGTGACTCGGTGGTATACGCAAACACAGAGAAATGTTTGTGGCTCAGGCCTGTATTTGAATATAGGAAAATGTTTTGTGGCAAACAATTTTTCTTTGAGCGCGGACAAACTCTGACCAAGCTGCCAGCTGTTCAAACTGTGGTCCCCACAGCAGCCCGAGCAGATGGGCTGTGCCTGCTCGGGAATTTCTCCGGAGATGTCCTGTTTGAGCATTTCTGCCACAGGATAGTAATGGTCACCAAGCATCCCTCCATCACATCGCGCACCGCAGACTCATGACAACCCTTGGCAACACAAGAGCGCCAGACCTTAAGTTTGGTTACCACTAGGCTCCCGTGAATGAGATTATTTTGGTCAACGGATTGTCATTTGCTCCTCCAGAGGCAGGGAAGCCAAGCTGAATTTTGCTGTTAAAAACCATAAAACGTTTTACAACACAAAATTGTTTGAGGGTGAGTTGTACTTTAGGGATGCTCGTTTGTTGTCCTTTATAAGATATCTAATTTTAAAGGGGATTTGCTTTGGGTAGGATCTCACTAAGGCCCAAAGTTGTAAATCTCTTATGTGAAAACTGAGGCATAAATTAAAAAAAAAAAAAAAAAAGCAAAAAATATGATACTACAAAAAAATGGATGTCCGAAGAGCACATGAACACATAGAAGATGCACACAACCACTACACAAGATCGAGATGGCTCTCACAACTGTTCTCAGACTCACCTGCTCTTTTTTTCCTTGAAGTGTCCCATCTTCCCAAAAAACAATGCAGAGCAGGAAAGAGGCCAAGCAAAAGAGTACAGAGAACCTTAAAAAAAAAAAAAAAAGAAAAGAAAAAAAAAAGAAAAAAAAAACACCCACAAACAACAACAACAAAATACTTTCTTCTCTATTAAGCAACTGGGCTGATTTTCACTGTATAAAAGATGAAGTAGATTGAACAAAATGCTTACCTATACATCTCCATTTCTGATACAAATCCTAGATTGCCTTTGTCACTTTAGCACGAGCATGAGGCCAAATGAAACACATGTTTACAACTATAATGAGGATTAGCTTTGCACTAAAAAAGTTGAACTATAGTCAAAATTAGATGGTGACATGGGTATTTGCCAACAGCATTAAATGAGAAATAACGGAGTATGAGGTTTCTGGAATGAATAGAAAACGTATTGTTTAGAGACCTTTTTGGCCACGTATCAACATATGCCAATACTTAAGGCTTCTTGTTCTTATTTACTTACTTTGACAATAAAACAACTGTTGTTTTGTGCCAACAGCATGACAGACTGGTCCTGTACCTTAAGAAATACAGATTGGATATTATATCTCATGTATCAGCTTCAACCTACTTTTCCAAAAAAAAGAAATGAGAAGTAATTGAGTCCAGAGGAAAGGAAATAAATGAAGGAGGTAATGGATTTTAATAACATATAGCATCAACACGCATTAAGAAAATACATCAAGCGGAGAAGAAAGCACTCTCCCATCGCAGAAGGCTGGGCAGTGTTTGTAGCTTCACCCAGCCCTGGGCAGAGGTTATCGGCGAGGCCTCAGCAACAGCGGTGATGGATCATTCCCCAGTGTCCTCCACCAGCACAAGCCCAGAGCAGTGAGGTAACCGCTATTGTTCTCATTGCAAAAACAAGCAAAATGATTAATTAAAATCCTAGGAAGCTCCCTCAAAACCGGAGAACTTGAAATGTATTTGCAATCCTAATGTTTAGCTTCTTTCCTGGTCCAACTACTTCTCTCCCCGGCGCTGTGCTCTGCCAGGCCACCCTTGTGTTCAAAACGCGCTCCCTCCTCGCAGCGTTTCACACCCAGGAGAGTGCCTCTGTCCTCGAGCCATAATGCTACAGCTGGAACATATAGAGACCCAAGCCAGAGCTCACTTGATTTTAAAACAGATATTGCTAGTAAAGACATCAGGAAAGCCTTCAGTTCTGGAACAATTTTTCCAGTGCTCTTTACTGCACGCTGTCCAAGGCGGACTCGCTCAGCTGCTCTTCAGGTGGCCTTTGTGCAGGCGTGACGTGATGTGGGGCTGGATGGGAGCTGACCTCGGACACGGCACGTCCTGCTAACAGCAGATCCTGCTATCTACATCGGGAAAAGGTTCGGCTCTGTTAACAGTTAGGGGAAGTGGACAAAACTATTGCTTTGACACTAGTTGTGGTGTGTCCACTTAGTTTAGCTCTCTGAAAAACTGCTTATGTTATTGAAAAAAATTAAAATGATGTATTTTTCTAACTTGGAGAGGTGGAATAAAGCTTAATTCTTTTTATTTTTTTTTTTTATTTATTTATTTTTTTCAGTCAAACCACCAGAAATTGGTCTTGTGGGAATGCGTGTAGCAAAAACATCATTAATTCTTAGTTCACCTACTCTGACGATCAGATTGCTAACTCTGGTGGAACGTTGCTGGCAGACCATTTGCCAATGATCAAAGCACTCCATGAAGACATCAATATGGACAAGTCCAAGGGAAAAGAGGCAGGGTGCCAGCAGAAGTCCTGCCTGCTGTCCCACCAGAACATCTTCTAGAAAGTCTTCTGGGGACAAAGGGAAGCAACCAGCTTGCAAAGTCCCAGCTCCAAAGGTCTCAGCTTATACCGGACTACCTGGGGCAGGTCTGCATGGAAAAGCAAACTACTACAGTTAGGACATTCCCCCCTCTGTGGAAAATAATGACAGCACTGTTTGTCCTGCAAATCAAAGCATCACAACACCTGTAAGTTCTGGACCTTTGTGGTCAACTCTTTTTTTGGTCTTATGAATCGAGGAAACCATATCTGATGTCAGGAAGATCAGCTCTGTAACTGGCAACACCTGGCTCCTGAAGGCAGGGAGGATATATGAGGTCCTGAAGCAGTAACTCGGAGCCTTGCCAGTTATCTCATCTGTATTGAGATCATGGTCTCATAAAGCAGTTCGTTGTCCTCTGAAAGATGATGATCTCACACCAGCAGCCCCCCTACCTCCCTCTCAGCAGACACAGTGAGGCAGGAAATAGGGTTTTGCCTCTATCTGATCGCTTACAGCAACAGAAAAGATGAAAGGTTCATGTTCTGTCACAAAACCACCAGAGGTCACTTCCACTGAAATCTTCATGAGATACAAGTAATTGCCAGCTGAGTGTTTCAGATTAAGGGGAGAAAGATTTATCTCTGAGGATACGTATCCTAAAGAAAAATACACCGTCTGTGTGGGTCTGCAAAGAGAGATGTCATCTCTGGACATCATCATCATGGAAGTACATGGTTAGTTGCCTACAAGAGCCTGCAGCTTTTGGGCTACAAAGTCTGAAAGCTCATGCCAGGAGTCAGCCCCTGACCTGAAAGGTTTTCATCAGTAAGAAGGAAAAAGAACGGATTTTCAGCATTTAATACACTGGGATGTGTGGCACTGGAAATGGTGCATCATTTGTGCAACACAAAAGAAGAGATCCACTTAGTTGAGGTCCCTGACCTCCTAAATCTAACCCAGCAATCACAGAGCACTGACACTGCTGCCCTACCCATCGCATCACTCACTCTCCCTTCAGCAGAAGACAAGACTGTGACCCCTTAGAGGGGTCCCTGCGCCCTCTTCCACCAGTTCTCCCCCGTGGTGCATGTTGTTCTCCCATCCCTTTAGGACGCAGTCACCATGGCTGGTGGGGGCACCTTCTGCTGAACAAAGCCTCGCCGATGCAGGGATGTGGCTCCAGGGGTGCTCAGGAGAACACCTGGACATGGCCTGGGTGCACCACCAGCCTCGCAGATGCCTGTGGCTTTCGGCCTGAGCTTTAGAGATCCTGGAAGCGGGGTACAGACCCCTAACGTCTCTGTTATACAATGCCTACAACATCCATACATGACCATAACGCATCTGTAGGCGTTCTGTGCGCTCGCTGCAGCTCCTCCTGTAGGTGAGCAGTTCTGCCATCCCCTCAAACTAAATGAAGGTATCGATCGCCTACCACCTGCGCTCCGGACTACTATCCTGCAAATGTTTTTGCTCTGGGAACATGAAGCAACATATGTTAGCATTAACTTTTCTGCCTTTTTATATAGCTATAAACAGATCCATTGACTCCCCCCCTTTTTAATTTTGCAAAAATAAATGCTTTCCTGGACAGTCAGAGCTCATTACTGAGACAGAGTGCAGCTTCCCCTCCTCCTGCCCACAAGAGCCAGAGTGAGGAAGCTCACATGGCACGCAGACCACCCATCTTTGATTGTAGCGGGTGGGGAAAAAAGTCTCTCCTTCCATATTCATATTTTTTGGAGACTCTTAAGATCATTTTTCTTAGTAGGATTTTTTTAATGCATCTTCCGTATCATAAAACCTGTTTATTGTTATTTCTCTGAGCCATTTTTATTAGAGAGGTCTTTTTACTGAGTTTTATATTAAAGATTCTAACAAAGGCAAATAAAATTACATCTATAACTAAGTGCATACTGTTACAAGCCTGCATCTGTCCCCATGCCAAGAAGAGGCTTTGCATAGCGAGGCTGTCCTTGTGAATACATAACAGAGTCAGGATTTTCAGAAAAGCTCGATACTCACAGCCAGGGCCAGGTTCCTGTAAGAGCTCAGCACCATTAGCAGATGACTCCAACCAGAGCTAACATGATGTCACCCTCCACTTCGGCTACATCTCATCAGCCACGTTCTGGGGCCCGCATCGCTTCGGGGCGTGCTGTCGCTCCCTGTGCCTTGTGTAAAGGGAACCCTCCTTGAGCCTCGGACCGGGGAATGGATCTGCATGAAACTTCACAAGAAACAGCAATTCGGGACTGTGGAACACGAGGGCTCTTCGGCTTTATGGGGAACACGCAGGTCAGTGAGAGGTGGGCTTGGATAAAGCAGCACAGTGCCCTGAGAGGCCGGGTGAAGTGACCGCAGCTCCTTGGCATCTCATGCAAGATGCCACGCGTTAACTTACAAGAGGTCGCCAGGGAATTTCATGTAGAATTTGAGTTCTCGTGGTCTGTGCTCCCTCTCCCACTGGCACCCTCTCTGGGGTTGCCCAGGTCCCAAAAGCCAGACTCAAGCAGCCCATGCACAACTGTGAGAGCAGCAGGGATGGGCAATGAAAGGGGTTGTCCAGGGCTAGTTTATATTTGAATCTTTATTTTTAACACCTTTATTTTTTTTAACAACCCAGAGCTCCATAAAGGTGACAAATGCTCATTCCTAGCAGTGAAAGAAAGGCAGATTGCTGCTCATACCACAGCCCTTCCTGGGCAGGAACCGTCCCTCTGAGACTCAACACTCGGGCTTGAAATAAGCTCTTTTATCCTCAAAAAGCCGTTCTCCTCCCACGTGCTTGTGTCCTTCGCATGGCTTTCATCTTGGCAGCCTCCAGAAGACCCCAACTAATTTCATTTTGCTCGCATTGGGTCAGAGCATGAGCTTCCCAAAAAGACGTAATCGCCTGGAAACCCCGATGTTCCTGCAGCTGGGTCTGCAGGAGGGGTTTTCACACACCCCCTGCCTTTGCAGCCGGGGAAGAGGACATGGGACCGGAGGAGGCGGTTGTGCAGCATCTCTTCCTACTCAATTAACTCAGCGAGCCCGGAGGAGAGCTCACCATCTGCACAACCCGTGAGTCACCTCAGGACTCGGGCAGTTTACTGTATATATTAGTCAACAGAAACAAACAACACAAATCCCCAGACATTAAAAGTCATTCTTCTTTTTCTTTTCTTCCTCCACCCCCCCCTCAAATTTGGCTACGCATCCCTAATTATAATTTTCTGGAGATTTTAAAGTATTTAATTGTGGTTTCTATAAACAAGAAGATAAATTACTACATCTAAATATTGGTTCTCAACAGTTACTAATGTCTCTCAGGGGACTGCTATTATTTTACTAAGACAGGAAAAATAGGTTGTAAAAGATTTTCTTTGTCTCTCTAGCTTACCATAGCTGGGAGTTGGTTCTGAGAAGATTTCTTGTAATTGCCACTGAATGCTTTCTAGCTGATGACTTTAGACAACATTATTAAGTAAACTAAAAGGGAAGATTGATTTCCAAGATGATACATTGTAAAGTCATGACAAATAAAAGCTTAACCTTTTATTCCAGAAAATGAAAGCACAGTAAATGCAACAAAGACAGAAAGACAGACACTGCAGCACCCACTAGTTCCCCTTTTAAAGCTTCCAGGCTGAGTGGCAGACAGAGTGGTAACGGGAACATTTTTAAAGGGTTTGGACCTTAGGCTTGGATGAGCAACACATTTGTGAGCATCCCCAAAGCTTTTCCAAGCTGTGTGGATTTCCTGGACCTACACTCATGGGGTGCAAGACTTACAAGAAGACACTGGTTCATGATTTCTGGTTGGGTTAAAACTATACCGTGGGAGCATCTTCTGTCTTAATATCACCCTGCTACTACCCACATTAGTAATTAGACTCCATAACGTGCTCAAAGGACAGGAAGAACAACTACAGGAAAAGAGATGGACCTTAAAAAAGCAGACCAAAGGACATGAAGAATAACAGGGAAAAAAAAAAAAAAAAAAAAGTAGGAGATAAGCTCAAAAGTAGCTAAGCAGGGCAAAAGATCCTGGGGTGCAGTGATGATGAAAAAGGACCCAACAGCAAAGAGATGCTGAAAATTATGAGAATCAGCCAGGCACAGCAGCTGAAATGAGGCCAATCCCCATCCCCTTGGCACACTGGCTGGGCAGGGAGCTGCCCAGCTGTAGTTTCGCGGTAGAGTTTGACCTCTCGTTAAAAATAGAGTCACTAAAAAGGGAGAATCAGGAACTGACGATGGTATCAGGAACTGAAAATACTGTAAGCATCATTGCAGCTGAAAGACTGCTGCCAGTCCTGTGACTTCTCCACTGTGACAGCCAGAGGAATCTGTTACTGTACAGCACAGGATTTCCAGTCGGTCTCCTGAGACCGTGTCATGGGTGGGAGCCTGGCTGGGACATGGGTGCAAGGTTTTTCCCTCCTCGAGCATCTCCTTCCTTCCTGGTGCACCGCTTCCCCGTCACGCCAGCACTGCGTCACCGCGCCGTGAACCCGCCTGAGGAACTGCTCATGCTTCAAAACACCCCAGAAAAAAAATCCAAGTTTATGAGTAACTTTGGTGGTTCAAATGGGACTGGACGAGCTGGGGGCAGATGACAGAGAGCCCACGAGCAGAAACCCTGCACAGGATAGGACACCCCGGGGTCTCCACATGGGGGGCACTGATCAAACCCAAAGCTATGTGAGCAGGGACAAAACAGACCCTGAGGATGAGCAGGCTGAGCCATGCATCAGGGCACCAACCAATCACTCCTCCCTTGTAAATCAGGTCAGTGAAAGGGACTTCTATTCATTTTTTATTTTTAAAATCATCAATATTTCACATCGGCTCATATGTACAGGCTGCAGCTTGGCTGCCTTATAATGAGCTTGCCTAGCCCAAAGAAACCTCAGCCGTTGCTGGGACAGAAAAACACACACGGACAAGCAGACACACAACGAGGCAAAGCTCCACGACTCCATCCTGCAGAGCCGCGGACTCCCCTGCCCCTTCTGCCAGCCCACGGTGTGCTGAGCACTCTCCAAACACACAAGGAGGTGGAGTTCCCACCCGAAAAAGCTTCCAGGCTCCAGTTGGGCAGAATACAGGGAAAGCACAAACCACTTATGCAGCTATACTAGCCACGCACTCATAGGCACATACTAATAATAGAGCCCAGAAACTGCTCCCAGGTTACTCATCTTGCACGTCAAGCCAGTCCTCATGGTTTCCATAGGCATGGGGGAGAGGTGGGTGTCTTTCTTGGTTTCATAACAGTGCTGCACGCTGGTGTGTAATAAATAAAGATGAAATGGAAATAATCCAACCCACTCCTCTTTGAGCAGAGTTCAAGGAAAATATTGCAGCTAGAGACTATAAGCAGACCCAATAAATTTGTTCCGCTGCCCCATTCCCCTTTTGTTATTAGGGTGTGACTAAGACTTAGCAGCATCAACTTTAGGTCTTAATTAGGTGTTCTTGCTGCAAGCTCAATGGATATTTCAAAACCATGTTAAAAATATCATAGGAACTTGCAGCATGCATGCAAACATGATGCAGACCTGTGAACCAGGCTGGCTGAAACATGCAGTCGTGGTCCTGGGATTTCTACTTTATCTTAAGCCCTGGATTCCTCTGGTGCTATATTATCTCCTGTGTTTATCGTACCAAGGGAAGGCACAGGGGATTTAATAGACTGCATCTAGCTGTCCTCGAATATTTATTTCCAAAGGACCGCTGGGCTTCTTGAGTCAAAAGTGGAGAAAGTGGGACTGTATTATTTATAAGGAAAAGCTTATTGCCTGGGCTGCTCCTTGAGACATTATTGCCTGACCGTGCTTTCCACCCAGCGCTCGCTTCAGACGACTGAACTTGACCTATCCACCCATCATAAATTAAATTCTTTGATCTCATCTGTAACAACACAGAGCCCTAATAACAATAGATCAAACCGCAGCAGGGACAATATGCTTATTCTTTACCAACTAACTTTTAATTAGTAAACAGCACAGGGGAAGAATTCACCTTTACAGAACAAAAAGGAAAAGAAAAGGCATTTAGTACTTGAAAGAAATAGCTGATAAAGAGCAGAGGAATCTTTCAGAGCTCTACATCCTTGTTCTGTTCATCTGAAAAACCACGCCATCCCCAAACTATTAAAACCAGGATGAATTTCACATTGTAAGAAATTGCCGTGAAAGCAAACATCAAAAGGAACCAGGGAGGAGGAAGCAGATCAGGTGGTGCAGAAATAGCACGACGCCTTTTATCTGCACTTCATACAGGAACATCCCTCCCATTATCTGCCTGGATCCCTGTCCATGCCCACGGTTCCCAGACCGTAAGCACGGCCGGGCCTGAGTCAGTCCCCACACCACCCGGGGTGGCTGATGCTTGCAGAGCAGCCAGGAAAGGTGCCCAGCACCCAGCACCCTGGATATTTTCTGTTTGCACAGGGCGGGTTTATTATTGCAGAGAGCTTCACGGGTTGCTGTTTACTCTAAATCGTTTTAGTAGGCTTGTCATTTCCAGGTGAGCTTATCTGATGCACAGCACAGCTTCCAGGCAAACACAGGAACTTAAAAGAAGTTTTTAGAGCAGCAGCAGCGGCGGCGCTCATGAAGCCAGACTTTTTGTGGCTGTATGTCTTGTATGTCTTGGGTCATTTCATGCAGGTGTAGGAAAAAATCTAACCAAAGCCTTTTTTTTTTTTTTTCTTTTTTTTTAAGAAACCTCTTCACACAAGGGTGCAACAACAGCTTGACACATCTCTCCTCTCTCTCTAGTCCGCTGTTTCCACAAACCTTGCAGCTATTTGCTGTCTCCCAGACCATCAGGCCATCAGGTGCAGGAAGCACCACTGGGGAAGAGGAGTGAGCCGACATAGACGGTGCACTCACGTCAGGCTCGTTTCCCTAGGAAACCAGGCTGAACCCCCAGCACCGCTCCTTAAAGCCTGCCTGACACAGGAAGGAGACGAGCCAAAACCAACCCAAACCCTCTAAGTGGTGTTACCACTTCCCAAGCAAACAAATCCAGGCTGCCACAGACCACGAGCAGGAAGCAAGCCCACAGATGGGATACTTCACAGAACGTTGCTGAGCATCAAATTCCTTGAGTTTAACCTCCCTGGATCAACAAGATGAGCTCTACCTGAGACTGCTAGTTGTGCCAGCAATGCCCTCTCTGGGGCTTTGAAAAAAAAAACACAAAACACTCCATGTCTTCTCATCTGGGTCTGATGTTAAGCCAAATAACTGCTGGGCCAAGGTACTGAGATTTCGTTAGCTATCTGTGTCTGGGGGTATACAGCTAGTTACAACCTTACACAAATAATAACAATTCATTCCTTAAAAAATAATTACATTTAAAAATGGAAGCTTGTAAGTGGTGAATTAATAAGCCAACTGCAATTTTTTCTTCCAGCTGGATGTCAGAGTACTTCACCTATTTTACTAACTGGTCCTAGAAGTAAAAAAGCAAAACAAACAAACAACAACAGCAACAACAATCAGGTCACGTTCAAACACGTTTAAATTGCAGCCACTCTGCAGTGCAAGGCTGCAGGAAAAGCAAAGGAAAATCTGAGTTCTACTGAAAGCACGGGATGAGCTTCATGTAGGAAAAATTGTAATAAACTGGAATTCAGTCTGGACGCTTGGGCTTTTATCAAATGACAAGTGGCCCCTAATGACTAGCAGTGGGCAAGCCAGCCTTGTGTTTTAATGTCAGCTGCCAACTCCCAGCACAGAAGACATGGATACCCCACACGTCCCCCCTGTGATGTGAGATGGGAATCGATGCCCGGGCTGACTCCAGGTACACTTCCTGAAGCAGAAACATTTAGATTCCTTTTTTGTGTTCTAAGTGCCCACTCTTGAGAGAGGTTTCATTTTTACAAGACAGATAATACAGAGATCAACGACAGATTTCATTAAGAGGACAAAGAAGACCGAGAATTTGACTGTGGCTATTTTCTTTGGATGGATTTTCAGCTGTTCCTTCAGAAGTTAGAAGATAAATGAGTATTGTAAAGTGCTTCCATTGAAGTCTCTGTGAGTACTGACACAGGATGAAATCCTGCCCACACTGAAGCAAATAACTGGCAAACAAGTCAAAGTTTGTGTGGCACGCATACATACATGTACACTGTGGACACATAAAAAGCACAAAACTCTTTGCAAACTGTGCAGCCTCAACACCCAGGAATGACAAGAAACTCAAACCAACAAAACCCACCCAGAGCATTGGCAGGACCCAGCCTATGGTTTGCTTACAAGTGGAAGAATAAAGAGGGGAAATCCACTGCTTCGTGAATTTTGAAACCGCAGTCACAACTTTGTTTTGTGAATTTTAAAACCACAGTCACAACTTGCATCCATTAAGCGTCGATCCAGCTATAACTGCAGGGCGGTTTCGAGAAGCAGAGGTAGACGTCTGGGAGGAAAGAAGCCGGCTTTTCCTTCCACCGCCGCTGCAGATGTGCTGAGGCCGCGGAGCAGAAGTTGGTCGTGTTGTTCAGGGCAATAGCAGACGGCTTTGCCACCTACCACTACTCGCCGCCTTGTCAAAGCCTCGCGTATTGTGTGTGGTCCGGAGTTGGGTCATGCAACCAGCCAAAGCCCTCTAACTCCATTTCCAGTTCACATCACTCTAATAGGCCCTCAGCTGGCCCGAGAAATTCCCAAACATCTCTTTCTACAAACAAGGAATTGGGTTTCTTTTGTCTTGCAATCAGGGGAGACAAATTCTCCCCTCAACCACAGTTTAATTTATTCCTTTTGGTTGTTATTGCCTCCACCTACTGCAGCTGTCTAGACTGTTTTTTTTTTTTTTTATTTCTTTTTTCCCCTTTTTCCTTTTTAGTTCGGGATTTTTTGGAAGCCGCCTTTGCTTCTTTCCGAAACAAATTTATTTTTAGTGTCACTTTTTCCATTGGCAAGATATTATGGCTGAGAGAGCTGCTCTCAGAGGAACTGCTCCGCTTTCAGTACGAAAACGAAAAGCCTGCCCGGCTGAGGGGAAGGCGCGGCAGAAGGCACCTGAGGTAATGGCGAGATAGGCCGAGTGGAAACCGGGCCCGCTCGCCGCCCCGCTCACGTCAATGGAAGGTTGGCCGCTGGCTTTGCTGGCAGCGAGGAGAGAGCAAATCCCTGTCAAACCCAAGCCTGGTTAACCGAGGAGGGTTATGGTCTCTTCTGGCTTCCTCTTGGACTAATCCCCGCCTTGGACGGAGCTCTGTTTGGGAAGAAGCCGACGGGACTCGCACCTGCCTAGGCCACAGCACTCAGCTCTCCTCCAGTTGGCTTCCTGGAGCGGCCACACACCGTCAATGGCCTGACAGAGAGATTTCGGTTGTGAGCAACTTTGCCACATGAACCCAGCACTAAACAGTCCTGAGGAGGCTTCTCACTAAAGGGGTCAGAGACACAGCCTAATTTATCTGCCTCGCTGCTTGCCACCCTACAACCTCCCAGCTGCTTTTTGGCTGTGCTCTCAGCATCAGGCTCACCTCAGCTCCTGCTCTTTCAGATCATTTTTTTGTCAATTTTTTCTCAAAAATATGGAGAAACACTCTTAACCACAGAGTTTAATCCCACCAGAACAATCATCTGCTTAATTGCCAATAGTTATCACCTTGCAAAGAGTCATGGTACAAAAATCTAATGATATCACTTTTGGAAAATAAGAGGTGGACTTGAAATAATTGCTATGACTGGTCTCACATTTTTCCCATGTCATTTTTCAGCCCAGAGCAAAGGCTTCCCAGCTCCCAACATCAGCCCAGCTTCACTGTTGAGCACAATTCTAATCAGCACTGACACAGCCCAAATACTGCAATACTGAGAGGGAAGAAGGAAAAGTAATATATTTTAAAGCAATTCTTTCTGGCTTTTAGATTGGGAGTGGAGAGGTGGGGGAGGGCATTAAAAACACACATGCACACAAAACCCCTGAATTAAGCAAGCGAGACCATTCCAGTTGAGCTGTTCAGCCATTGTCTTACAACAACTTTAAACCCAATTGCTTCTTTTTAATGAGGTATTTTCTTCCTCTTAGCCACCCAAATTTAATCCATGATGTTAGTCCAACTCAGAGAACTTAAAATCAGAACATTGGGGCCTTTCTTAATCCTCTTAACTTGCCAAAGGTTTTCTGATCACACACCTCTTCCTTCCTACTTAAGACTGTTTTTTTTTCCACCACCCTTTGTCTTCTGTTTACAGCTGTGAAAAATTAGGATCCAAGCAGTAAAATCTCTACATAACAAATGAGCATTTAGAGATGGCTTGGATGTTTCATTAAAGGAAACCAGGCATATTCTCTCAATTATTTCATCAGATCATGTATCTAGCAGTTCCCTGGGCTCAAATACTCACCATTTCTTGAGGGACATTCTTTAATCTGCAGCTTTTGGTTCTACTGCATAAATTACCTTCAAAAGATAAATGCTGCTTCATGCTATGATCACTGTGTTCCTTTCACATGATGTGTTGTGTCAATAAAGCTGTTGTAGTGGGACAAGATCTCACATGGAATGCACAAATCCTCGTTCTTCACCTCTTGTAGGCCCTCCAGTCCCCTCAATCCAGTATCTTGGGAGAAGACCCAGGGCTTGATGACTGGTCTGATTGTTCCAGGGTGGCATAGGGGCTGACTGGGCTTCTCCTGTGAAGAAGCTGGAAAAGCTCTGATTCCATGATGGTTGATTTCAGGGTTCCCAACGAGAGCGATGCAAATATATCTAAGATCTAGCATTCCCTTAAACCATAATCTCAAGATCATAGCTGGATGAGCACATAAGACTATCCCTACTAGGTATCTATAGGATATCCTGTTATGAATACACAGAGCCATACCAGAGCACATTTAGGTCTAAGAGGAATCAGCTATCCTTCCTGAAGTTTAGTGACTAGAGAAGTCAACAGGTGACCTCGGTGATTTTCCAGACATAGCCATTGTCAGATCTCCTTTAAAATTTGTGAAGTGCTAGAGCTGCTGCCTGGGCTCTGGCTCCTGGCATCATTTCTTGCTGTTAGACTGTACTAAAGAAACCAAGTGTATGTAAGAAACCTTTCCTATCCCATCAAAAATACATGCTGAGAGCATTAGTTGCTTTCAAGATAAACTGTGTGATACAGAGTCGGAAGGAGTGCTGAGCAACGCAAGAGCCATGAGTAAGCAATTGTCAGACAATCCCTGTCACGTTCTGGTCCAAATTACGTCTAACAACAAAAACAAACTTCCTCCCTGCCCCTTGCTGCATAGGTCTTCTTAGAGATAAGGGTTTTACCGAATGGGCCACTGACTTGAGATGAACTAGGAGCCAAGCTGAAGGGTTTGAACCAGAACATGACCTGGCACCTATCCCAAGTTCCTTTCGAGTTTGGTTAACATTCCCCACCCATTTCTCATGTGCATGTGCCACATCACTTCCTGGTTCTGATTTGCCTGCTATTTGCCCCACGGGTAGGGTGTTACCCATCAAGAGTTGAAAACCAGCAAGTAACCCCTCCTCCCCCTCCTCATAAACCCCACACCCATCTCTGAGGGATCCAAGCATCCCTGGCGGGAAGGAGTCCAAGAATTCTTTATGCACATAAGAATGTCCCCTTGCCACATCATAATCCTGTTTGCTACCAGTGCCACACACTGATGGTCTAGGTCAAACACCAGATGTTAATAAACCTCAGTAACAACTACTCAGAGAAAATGCAGATAATTGGACTCATACCTTCTACTAGGAAAAAAAAATCATGACAAAAGAAAACATGCAATAAAAAAATGCATCTTGGTTGCTTTTAACATTCTTTTCTAAAAGCTAATTTTAGCTCTATGGCTGGAGCTTAAAGGCAGATGCACATCTGGTGTAATCTGCCTACTTCCATGGGTCTGGCCCATACCACTTCTTTCCTCCTTCCCTGAAAGTAGCCGTCTCACACAGCTTGGGATGTGAAAGTGTAAAGGGTTAATTAATGGGAGATTCAAGATGTTTCCCTGCACGCTCTCAGCTTCAGACAAACTTGGATGACGATGGCCTCGCTGCGATCAGGTGCTGACTGTAAAACAACTTCCTTCTGTTTCCCCCAGCATTCAGAAAGTGCTTGGGTTGTTCTGTCATAAAAGCATTAATATCTGGCTTGTAGTCACCACTTGTTTCACCGCCTTTTGCTACTACCATGATTTACGTACATTTGCTATAGTCAGAAGTGCAACAGGCAGAAAATACTGGCCTGCGGTGCCAGTCGTGCTATCTGTAGGTGCCTTTCTTCTGCCTTTGAGCCACTATTACCATATATGCCCTTCAAAAATAGTTTCCAGGCAGATGTTTATATTTTGCCATTGGATTGGCTGGGGCTCAGAGAGGATCAGATATGGTCAAATTCTGCTGCTACTGCAGATAATGCAAATCCCCCAAAGATAAGGGAGTTCAATTATCTGTAATAAGTCACTGGAATTACATGCCAAGCAAAGAGTTCTGCATTAATGGAGAATCAGAGTTGCATGGGCTCTATTGGCCACCTAACAGTTGGCAACGTTATTGATCAGTGATATTTTCCAGGGTATTTCAGTCCACACTTTGCTCACTTCCTAGTCACGAGTGGTTCCCATTATTGTTGTTCAGGAACACGTTGCTTATCAAACCTGCTACTTCACTGCACATACTGTATTAATACTCAGCATCAGGGCCCTGTTTAGCTGCACCAGCAGTGATGGGGGCTGCTGTCTACAAGTTCACGGTTTTATATGCACGTATATGGGAATCATCATATTCAAATACCTGAAACACAGCATCCACCTCTCTACTGCTTTTCATTTCCGTGCTGTGCAGAGGCAGTGAGCCTCTTCTGCGCTGGGGGAGCTTCGCCAGGCACCTGAAGGTGAAGGGAGCAGGTCTCAGCAGTCATCAGCTTTTGTGGTTTCTCACAGTACATCCCTGCAGGGACCAGAACTGCCATTAGCTGTTCAGGAGATATTTTTAAAGCTCTTCGGGACAGACAGCAGGGAGTTTGGAGCAGTACCTCTGCAAGCCTGCCACCTGTTCCCTTCCAGGGAAGGCAGGTAAAATCCAATTTTTTCAAGCTTCATAGGCCCAAAATGCAACTGCCCTGTTCTCCATGCAACACGCTCATCCCAGCTTCCTCTGCCTTATGCCCTGAGCTGCCATCCGTCTCCTCAGACACCAAAAGCTGCACAGTGCAGCAACACACACCAGCACCTCTGGATTAGCTACGCTTCTCTTATGGGGCAATAGAAAGACGGAGAAAAAGGGCGAGTTCACAACCAAGTGTTTCCTTCATCTGGTAAGCACTCAGCAGGCCATCCCACAGACAAGTGCTGCCCAGCTCTGACACTTTGGCTTTCGCCCGATTTCCCATGCAACAGAAAACATTCACGATACCCACGCCGTGCCCTCCAGCCTGTCCTGCTGACCTCTCTCATTACGCACTGCTTTTTAACAGACAAAGCTGTAAGTGGCACTTATTTATTGTGCTATTTACAGGGAGGAAATTTATAAAACATGTTAAAAACTTTACAAGGAGAGCAGGCCTTTCCAAAAAGCTCAGAAGCACAAACTGGGTTTTGCCAGAGTTTGGTTGCTTCATGCAAGAAACACGGCCTCTGCAGGGCTTCGTACCAGGGAGAAAGGAATAACTTGAAGATGAGGAGAAATACTTCCCCTAGCACACATACTTTGGCAATTAGGATTTCTCCGAGCTTTGTGCTTTAATTCAGCGTTCGCGCACGGCCTGTTTAGGTGCAACAGGCTCACTCTGAAGAGGACAGAGTCAGATGGTGGAGCACGCAATAACTTCGTTTACAAGGAGAAAGGCGGCAGCCGGAGAAGAGGGGGAAAGGATGTGTGAAACCCTGAATCAGTCAGCTGTCACCCCAACATTCTTCAAGAAATTGCCGTGGTCTGTATAATGTGGGTAGTTTGGAGCAGTTGTGCAGTAAATATTTTTCCCCAAGCAGTTTTCATGCTCGAGTTTTAAGGTTTTCAGAGGGATTTTTTATTTAAAAAAAAAAAAAAAAAAAAAAAGTTTTTTTTGAAGGAAGATCAACGACTTAATGAAAAAAGTCTGAGATGCAAGAGCAAGGCTATCGCTTCAAGAGTGCTTCCAGATTTACATAAATAACATTCCTGCTGCATAAACATCTTGGCAAAGGCAGAGCATCTAACCCCCTCCTACTCTATTGGCCTCCACTAAATTCTGCAGAATATTAAAACCCCTTGATGGTAACATGTTCTCGGCCAGAAACAAATCATTAGTTTGGATGAGGGCATCAAACTGCATCTGCTGTGTTCCCTGAAGTTCCAAGTGCAAGAGATTTAGTAGGGAGGGGAGAGGATTTCTTTGATAGAGGGATTTAGAAAAACGGCAATTGATATAATGTTAAAGCAGATACAGATATGAGGGGATGTGTCTTTTACAAAGACACATGGGAATGGTCTGGTATAATTAAAAGGGGAGATGGGCTCAAGCTGTGGAGTCTGGAGGTGGATCTGAACGTTCAGGATTTGCGGGTCAGAGCTCTTGTTCTGTCCGTTACGCACGGCTAAGATGCTCCCGAGGTTTGGTCTGCAGATCAAGTTTATCAAAAGTTAGGAAGGGGGAGGAAAGAGCTGAATCCAGGCTCATCTTTAAGCTAAAAGGAAGAAAACAACTGATCCGAAGAGGGAAGCTGCCCAACGCTGCATGGGACCGTGCTCAGTGGGAAGGGCTGAAATAAGGGGGCACCGAGCTTGCAGCAGTAAGGGGGCTCTTACAGTCCAGGCTGGGTATTTTCCCCCTTTGCCCAAACTCCCTGCAAGCTGGCAGTGAGGAAGAACAGTACAGATGGAGCCATTGCCAGTTTTTAATTCCCCTCTAGGCCTCCTTGCACAGAAGGAATTATTTCAGGCAGCTCTGCTCTTTAAAGAAAGCATCGCATGACCAGACACCCAGAGCGGCTCCTACCCATCACAGCAATATGCAATTGATTCTACAAGGGGAGGAGGAAATCTTTTACTAGGTACGTTGATGAAAGTTTAGGATGGTTGAGGAACTTTAAAATTTTTAATCCAGGCTGTCTCTCTTGTGGTTTTATTTTTTATTTTTTTTTCCTCCCTCCAGAAACCGCTAGCTTTTTGCCTCCTCAGAGGTTCTTCTTTAAGCCCACAAGAACATCCTGCATGGATCTGCAGGGACAAATGATTTCTTGAAACATACTGGTCTTAATCAGCCTAATCTTTCATGACAGGACAGAACAGCCTGGACAGCTATTAGATTTAGCACAGCTACTCTGAGCAGCACTGTTATGTCAAAATTATGCAACCTAGACTTTGATAGGCTTTGGGGATTTTCTCAGTGGTTCCTTATGAGCCTGTTGGTGCCCCTCACATTGCAATGACCACAATATGAACATTAAATGTATTTCCTTTCCCACAGCTGGATACTGTCCCATCTGTTCTGAGACAGCCAAAGTGTCAAGTAAGCCAGACAAGGCAGACAATTTTTCATGCAAATCTGTTGACTTTAGGATTTTTAAATATATGTCTTTTTAATAACCCACAGATTATCTCACAAAAAAACAGGTCATTTGCAAGAGTTCCTCCAGCAGTCCTTGGCACCGTTAGCTAGCATTGCAATGCACATATATTATTCTCAGAAGAAAACCTGGCAGAAGGACAGAAAGAAATGCCATGTATAGTCAAACTAATGGTCTAGTCTGGGATGTTGCATCTGACAGCACTCAGCCCGGATGCCTGAGAGGGATGCACACAACTCCCCAACCAACTGCACCCTCAGAGCACTCTCCAGCTGTGTAGCACAGGTGGAAGGGGGAAAAACAGATTCAAAGCATTGCTCCAGGCAGAGGGATCAGGGTCATGTCTTTCCCTGGCACCTTTGGCTTCTACATGTCCTCCCATGCTAGGGTTTTCCATCCTGTTCATGGCACTGCACACAAGAAAGCTCTTCAGATACTGCAGCACGGCATGGGAAGCAGTAGCAACCACAGAGTCAGGTCTCAAAATGATTTATGCGAATTTGAGGAAATAATCTGTTAAATCAATCAATGTTACAAGTAGCCAACTCCTAGTGCGTGTAGCACTCACAATTAACTTAATTCCAAAGAGCAGCCAATGTCACAGGCTCTGCACAGCACCGGCTGTGACTCATTTGCTCATCAGATCTCTTGGAGCAAGGTAGGGATTTGAACAAAAGAAGTGCCTTGTGACTATGAAACACTGAACCGCGGTGATGCAAAAGAGCCTTTCTTGCATTTTGACTTTCAAACCACCATTTTAATCCCCTTCCTTCTTAATTAAACGCTCCACAATAAAACAGGCTGGAAGGAGAAGCTGGCAAAGCATCCCAAAATGGAAGCCAAAGATGTTAATTGCCTTCCTGACATGCTTCATGTGATAAATTTGCCATCAGTTAGGGAGGCACAACCTCCCGCCCAACAGGAGACAATGCTACCAGCAGGAGGTTGCCCACAGCAGCTTCCAGCCTCTGGATTTCACACCCCTTTCCCAGCAGAGCCTGCTCTGCTTAGTTCTCAGAGCACACCTGGGCTTATCCAGGCTCTGGTGCCAGACCAAATCGAGGAGTAACCGATACCCACCCACGACAAGCACGTACCTCGTCCTCCTTATAAACGTACGCAGACATTTGATTAATCCAGGTACAGTTCAGCTCAGTGGTGACTTATCAGGGATTGCAATGATGCTGGGAATCTCATGTGGCCAGGACAGCCAAACTCTCCCAGCCTCTGGAGTAAGAGGGAGACAAAGGAATTGGCTGCACTGAAGATCTCTGACTCCTGCTAGCAGCTTCTCATGAGGCAGCTCTGCAGTCACAGGGAAGCTTCTGCCCTTCTAGCATGAAAATTACCAAGAAAAAGGAGAACTTTAAGTATGCATGGAGTAAGTAAGCACCACGTAGACCTAAGGCACTGTTTTAGAAAGTAGGCCTTTCCCCTTTCCGTAACACATGTTTTTCCTGGGAGTAGAAAGACCTTAGGTCTCCAGATATCTTAGGGACTTTGTCACTTCCAACAACCCCTCCTTAAAAAAACAAACAACCAAAAAAAAAAACAACTTATTTTCTGAAACTCTGTTTTACAGAGCTGAGTTTCTAAACTCAAAATGCGTGATGCAGAACAGCTGACTTTATGTAAGACTTGTTATTAGAAACAGTTCATTGCTGAGCTGCGATTTCATGAGATGCACCTCGTTCAGAGCACAGGCGTATGCCCCGCGTACATACGTGCATGCAGAATAACCTGGCTAAAAGTGCTCAGTTTGCAGCCTTCAAGTGCCTGGGGCAGATCCTGACTCAGAGCCTCCTCCACATTATTTTCCATGGGAGGAAACGAGTTATTTTGCAGAGGGTCTGAACAGAGTAGATGCCAGTTCGTTGCTGGTAAATACCATTTCCAACCTCACTTGCAGTCTCCAACAGATGTTTCTGCTTTTCAGTGTAATGGAAATTTTATGGACCATTTTCTCCTCCTCCTGTTCCCTAGGAGGGAGCAATAGACCCAAAATGCCCTCAGAAGCACAGTGGTCTCCTCCTAAAACACACTTCAGAGTAAAGTCTCTAGCAGATCAGGGAGACAGTCAAGCCACTCAGTTGCGGATTAGGCTCAGCTGGAGAACCAGGCGTCTTGGGAACCGTTGCATAAAGGTTTCACTTGTCCATCAGCTTTCACTGGAGAACCTCCTAATGCCTCCTAAAGGGTGAGCTGGAGGATAAAAAGTTTTGCCAACTGCTATGTTATTTTTATGCCCTTCCAATTTTTGGTTGGCATTTGTTACAGTTGGAGAAACTGAGGCACGTGAAGTTTGCTGGAGGATGCACCGAGTCCGAGCAGAGCCAGGACTGAGTCCACGCAATGCTCATCATGAGACAGCACTTCCTCAGAGAGAAGAGCCAAAACACAAATAGTATGGGACAGAGATGGGGAAAATCTGCCAACATAGACAAATTATCGAATAAAAGGGTCTGATGTGCATCCTGAGAATCCATGTTTTCCCTCACCAGGCTCTCATGGCTGTGGGCTCAGCGAGCTGCGTGCAAACACCGGCACCTCTCCTGCTGCTCAAATAAACCGGGCACGCTGTAATGTTCCTTAAGCAAAAGCCAAACAAAAGTTGGGGAATCCCATTGACTCACACCTGTTTTAATTATTATTTTTTTTAAGGGCCCAGGACTTAGTGAATGAGAATATTATCCCGTGGGGATTGAGAACACAATGGAAACAGGAAACTTTTAAAAAGCATTTCTGTGGAGATATTATCTCACTGCTGTAGGACACAAGATTTACTTAATTGCAGCCAAGGAAGTTTTAGATTACGCTTTGCAAAGTCTGCACGAAAGTCTCAGCTATCATGGGGAAGGCTCCTTGCATGGCTATTTCTTTTAAGATATGTGCCTTTCCCTGAACATGTTAACTGGAGGGGATTTGGTGATAATGCAAGTAGGTTCAGAGTACTTCAAAGCCTTAAATTAGATTCAGGGCATCACAATCCATGATAAAGAATATAAAATTGCTTTTTTAGCAGATGACATCCTGCTTTCTCTCAGTGAAACACAAGACTCTATTCAATGCCTTAGAGAAGTTTCAGAGGCCAACAATCCTGTCTCTGGTTCTTTTTGTGTGCATAAATATGGCCAAGACAGAGGCAATGCCTCCAGGCAGCTCCCCAGCAAAATCCTTCTTAATTTTCCATGCCAATAGTCCCTAGAAGGATTCAAATCCATAAGAAGCCAAATCTCACTTCACTTAAATAAACTCATAACAGTAAGTCTCCAATCCTTTTATGTGACACACATCATGGTTTTCAAAGATGGTCTAACTCCCCATTATCTATGCTTGATTAAATCCACTTACTGAAAATGGCTGTCCTCCTGAGTACTTCATTTTCTGCAGGGTGCCCTGGTACTTGAGCCTTTAAAAGTCTTTGTTCCACCCCATTCCCCACACCAAAAAGACAAAAAAAGGCAAAAAAGGGAGAAAAAAAGGCATATTCATCACTTTTATGCAGCTCTAGATGGGACCTATTTCCTCCCAGTCTGCATCTCAGAATCCAAGCTCCCCACACTGCAGGAAGTAGTCCCGTGCCCCCTCTTTTTCCTCTTTACACTTCATACTCCTCCTCTTGTTGTCTCCGATGATCTCAAACTGCACGGCTGGGTCACCACAGCTTGCCTGGAGCTGCGTGCAAACCACCCATCTCACTACTGCAGGTGAGCCGATGGGCATCTGATGGTTGAGGAGACCATCAATGACCACCTGAGCTCCTCCACCCCCATTCGTGATGGAAACATGATGGCTGGGTCCCCAGTACTCACTCACTTGCCAATTCTACTGAAATGTGCTAAGGATGTAGTAGTATCTTTGGGACCTCTATCTTTTTACGTTGTCAAACTAGGTTACTGGTTCCAAACTACGTCCATTTCAGCCCGATGTCTTGTAACCACTGTGTGGTCCCAAGGAAGTCAGGTCAAGGACATGGTGATTCAAATGTGGCAAAAGGGCAACAATTGCTGCCTGATGACATCTCTGGATACCAGGGCTTCTACATCGGGCCAGGGAGGTACTGGCCATACCTCCAAGGAAGTTGTGCTGAAAGAAGTTCAAAGTAATCGTCAAAACCGTTCTTTAACTTACCATAATAGAATTGATTCTACCACCAGAAGGTATCAGCTCCAGCCTGTAGAGCCAAAAAACACTGTTACCAAACACCAAGTGAAACAACCCAGCCTCCTTGGATTTCTGTTCATTTAGGTAGCAGGATGCAAGGCCATCAAAACAGATACAGATTCAACAACATAAGCCCTATGAGTGCACAGGTTGTGTATTACTACATGCTCCACATTTCATACCATGAGTCAACTGATCCCAAAATCTCCAGGTTATATCCAAGGCAGTCCTTCTTTACCTCTAAATACGATGATTTACAATTCAGAGCTTAAAAAAAAAAGTCTTAGTTACAAGAGAGAAAGTGAAGAGATGTTCATGTTTATTTTGTTTTGAAGAAAGCAAAGCTCAGCATTTGTATCCAGTGAATGCTTGTGGATATGTGATTACATCTGTGCTACCAGATTTCCCTGCAACAGTGCCTCTTGTTTCCCCCGAACAATCAAAAACCCACAAACTGCATGCCAAGTGGTGATTGTCCCATGACCTCCTCTAGCTACTAAGTTTGAAGCTACTGAAAAGTTTTGACAGCTCCTATGAAATGATGTAACCAATCACTTCCATGTGTTAACTTTCAAGGTATAAAAAGGGGAACCATCCTTCAAGTAACAAAAATGTTAAATAAGGATTAATCATTCAGCCCCATTACTTATTGATGCTGGCACGGCAAATTAAAGTGTTTCTGCAGCATCCCCCAAACTTCTGTGCCTTTGAACATCCCCTTACACCACAGCAGAGCTTTGAGGCTCCAACAGATTTAACAGAGACCTCAAAGAGGGTGGAAACCCATGGCTGGGGTGAAGAGAGAAAGTGAAACCTTCCCTTTTGGCAGCGCTGTGCATTTATATCAGCTTGAAGAGCTCACAAAACACCACCTGAGGTTTCTGCAAGCCCAGCCTTCTATGAAGTTACACAGAAAAGAAAGGAGTTTGGATGGAGGTGTGAGCAGAAAATAAGATTTTTAAAAGCCTCAAAATAAACAAAACAAAACAAAAAAGGTATTTTTTTTCTCACTCCAAGCAGAGACTCAAAAAGCATCCTCTTTTATCCAGTTAACCTGTCCTGGTTGTTCATATGAAAAGAGATGTCTCATGGGAAAGGCTGCCCTCACTCAGCACATGCAGCCAGTTCAAAAATAGCATTGCTTTATTTTTTTTTTAATATATAAACAACATCAGAAATACCTGGGCATTCTAATGATGACCTGAGCAGCTTTGCTGCTCATGGCTGCATGACATCTGTTAAAATTCCCAGAACCTTTAGACCAGAAGGAAAACACAAGGCTATTCCCCCTCACTGCTGGCTGCCGTTATCCACAAGTTACCTGCTCCTTTTACAAGGAAGCCATTTCTCCTCATTTCAGAGGACAACAAACCTTTTCAGCTTCTGCATCAGCATCATACAAGGCTTTCTGTAATACTGATCGTTGAAGTACCTCAACGCTTGAGCACGCAACATCAGATCTATCATAAATGTAATCTTCATTTGGAGCTACAATCACTAATGGTAATGAAAATATTTCAGAGGAGTTGTTTGCCTGCAAGGAATATGTATTTTTCCACAATAAATGAAGCGTATTTTGCTCTTCCTCTCAGCTTCCCCTGCCACAGCCCCCACAGCCAACCCCAAGCCCGGAAGAACAAGCCATAATGCAGAACAAAACCAAAATAAAATTGAAACCCGATAAGGCCACATTCTCTGGGAGAAGCCATGTGTGAGATATTTTTGCTTAATTATTTCAAGAAATGTATGGCCCCTTGGCTGTCACCAAGGCTGGCCTTGACAAGCTAATATCACGACAAACTAATGTGCAGACAATCGCTAGATACTTCAAGCATCTGAGACCAGCTAATGAGCTCGTTTCATATTCCTTTTCCCACTTTTCAACTGAAATATAGTCCTTATTGTTTGCATCATGCCCTTTTCCTGCTCCTCTTAGAGGTGTTTGAGAGATGTCCAGTCGCAGAGATGCGAGACGATCGCTTTGTATGCACGCACTTGTGGTACTGCTGGCTCTTGCTTCAAGAGCAAGCTCTCCTAATGCTTTTCAGTCTCATCAGACCTATAGAAAATGCTATACGAGGTCTGATTGCAGATAAATAGTGATTGTAGATTATCTCTAAAGAAATAACTCAGCAGGAGGGAATTCCAGTGCCTGAGTTTCAGTCGGTCATGCCTCAGTGCCTTGTACATCTGGTTGAGAAGACAGGTGCTTTCAGTCTGAAATTATACAGGATATTGAAAAAGCACCCACTGATGATATTAGAAAGGGAGCCATTTGCTTTCCAAATAGATTGTCATCTCTGAGCTAAATGAGGCCTTAATATCCAGGGGGAATAATGGCATGACTTTTTCCTCCCTTAAACAATGTCTGTTATGTGTCCCACTGTGTCAGTAACCTGTAGTATGATTTAATGCTGCTTCCAGGGCAGCTTCAGTGCTTTTTTTTTGTGGAGAAGGAAGAGAAAAGCCCAACTCAAATACACCAGAACACCTTACTGCACGGAGAGCCTCCAGCTAACCAAACTACTTTGCAAATGTATTAGAAACAAACAAAAAGAAGAAGAAAAAAAGCACCCAAGTCTGAGCTCATTAGCGAGTTTTAATGTTTCTAAGTGAAGAAAATAAGAAAGGTAAGGGGTAGGGGAAATCATACTGTTACTGAATGAAGCAGCAAAAGAGACTATCAGAAAGAGACTTCAGAATTTATGCACCTGCATGAAGTGCAAAGAGCACTGATCTCTTGGCAAGTCTGGCAAGCAACACGGTCAAGCTGACCCTGGAAATCTGATGCTTGTGAGTCAAAAGTCAAGTTAGCTCATGGCTTTACAGCTTTAAAAATCCATTCTTCAAAAACCCAAGTTCGGGGCTTCCCCTCCCTCTGTTCTGATCACTGTGGACTTTATCATCATTGTGTACATTAGAGGTAAATGTTTTCAGTGATGTCAGATGTAGCATATTTCATGAAACTGCCTTAAGATGCTCATCAGAATGACCGTAACAATGTACTTTTACGGCTGCATCATTTTGGGGAGCAGTGCTAACACTATATACTTGTATTTATTAGACTGGTGTGATAGAATGAGCTACAGCACAAAAATAGTCCTATTACCACAATAAAAGGACGCAGTCATTGCCTTGTCAGGAGCAATGCCGTAACCCCCTGCTGCACTGAGCAGCGTAACACAGGAACAGATCACTTCGTGGCTAATAAGGAGGCGATGCAAATGGTAATAGCAGGATGAAATCACACAGAAGAAAATGAAGAAACTGCAGGCGAGCAAAGAAATGTGACAGCTCTTTTAGACCTTGGAATATGAAAGTAGGAAAGAAATACGGACATGTTCTCCAGACAGCCTGTTTTGGGGAGGATGCGCACGCAGACGAATGGAAGCAGATCTGGCTGCAGCGTTTACAAACAGTAGGTGAAGAGGTAGCTTTCAACTGGAGCTGGGCGGAATGTCCCTTGAGGAAAGCGGGGGTGAAAAATGAATAAATTCTGCAAGTTAGCTTCCTGGAACAATGCTTTTTAAATCTTTCTTAACAAGACAAACTGCGTCTTCTCAAATGCAAAAAGATTGCCTCTGACAACAAAAGGAATATGAACACCAAACTCATTCTTCGTTTGGAGTGCTCACTATGGCAGCTACATAGCAGCTGCCTGTATAGCTGCACGCACTTGAAGACAAAGCCAAACACAGCTGCCCTGGGTAAAAACTGTATCCTGTGTTGTGTTTTTCAAACCAAACATTTAAAGAGGTTGTAGTTTTGTGGATGCATTTAATTTCCTTTGCACCAAGGTAGCAACACTGGCATTCCCAACCAATTTGTTATACAAACAAGACATCAGAATGGTAGTTGTGTTTTGTAAAAGCCAGGCCCCTCACTTAATGCATGGGTAGGATTATAATATAATCATACATATATTAATATTATATTAATATAACAAATTGATCTCGTAGTTAATCAAAAACACCCATCAGCTATCAAATCCAAAGCTTGGAAAATCAGGTAACCACTTCAGAAAGTGAAGCAGCTCGTTCAGCTCTGCCTGCGTAAGCGCATCCCTCCTGCAAGGCCAAGGTACACCTCACATGCAAAAAATAAATTAAAATTCAGCCTTTTTCCTTTCAAATATAAGGTCTAAGTTTTCCCTTTGGTAAGCTACCCACTTTTGGTGTTATTCTTACCACTAGGAGCAGGAATAGTGATACGATGACGAGTTATTTCTTGAGACCATGTCATTCCTTAAGTTGACTTTCAAACTTTGTTAGTCACAAAATTACTCCCATTAAAATGTTTATCCAAGATTAAGATTGATCAGTTGTCTCTTCATTTTGTTTTTAAGATTTTTAAGCTATGTACACTCCTGTCTACCACTATGCTTTCAGCTAAAGTGGACATCCAGAAACTGGACTGGACGCCCAGGCATTTACGTCCCAAGCTCCACTTCTTGTTATGTGCACATGTACTTTTCTTGTTTATATTGCAAAAGATGAATTTCTACCCCAATGTACAGTTAGTTTGTTTATCAGAAGCTGCTTCAGTCTGTATGAATTTCCTTGCAAAAATGTAGAAGAGGTCCTGTCCTCCTATACAGCCTGATGAACTATGAGGGGTTAGAGATTAAATTACCCAAACCCTTCCCATTAAACTTTAACCGAAGGAAAACAAAACACCCACTGGAGCAGAGGCAAATAGTGCTTGAAAGAGCAGATGGAGGAAGGAAGCCCCTGAATTCCAGAAGATATCTTAACCTAGCAACTTTAGTAGCTGACTGTATCGGATGGAGGAAAAAACAAACACAAAGAGCCAGGCATATCCATCACCAGAAGTGCCCGTCCCCAGGAGCTGCTCAAGGACACAGGGAAAGTGCCTGTGTTTCTTTTGCAATTTCCACCCAGCTGGTCATCGCTCCCTTGAATTGCTGCAGTCTTCCTGGGCCATGCTCAGGGTGATTTGATAGAACTGGCTCTGAGAAGTCACAGCCAGGTCCCACAACAGCTACTGGAGCCACCACAGGGAGCCCCCTTCAGTCCCTATCCCAAAGTTTGTGCTGGCTGTTCCTGGCTCAAGCACCTCCTCTATCCCATTGCATGCTCAGAGGCTGGAACCTCTCTGGTTGCTATTAATTTGGCAGCCAGTTCCTTTAGTACCCAGGTATTTAGGCTTAACAAATGATGAGAAAAGCTTAAGTCTTGGCCTTTGCCATCCTCAGTCTTTGAGGATGAGACATTGTGAGTGACCAACATTCATAAATGGCTTGTAACAGTGAGCAGAAAGGCAGTCAGTCTCACCGACAGCATACAATTCTTCGGGATAATCAAAACTAGGCCATCTGTGAAGTGTTGCAAAAATTTGACACTATGAATTTCACCTGTCTTTGTACCACAACAGTAATAGGGGCATAGTAATATACATGGAGAAAAACAGTATTAATGCCACGCACACAGGGGACTGAAATAGCTATTATCACTAGGAATAAAAAACCTTGCCATTAGTATCAGTAATACTTTTAAAACATCAGCACAATGCTCAATAGCTGCCACAAAGGCAGAGAGAAGAGAATCTGGCAGAAGTTATGCTACTCTGCTGTAAAAATCCACGAGCATTGCATTCACCTCTAGAACTGCCCTTCTCTACACCTCTGGAGTTTGTAATAAAATCAGAAAAGCAGTAAGTAGTAATGAACGCGTTGTGTGTAAAGAGAAGAGTACAGGAACAATGACTGGAACTGGAGGTGAAGCACGAAAGCAGCTCAACTCATGAACCAAATGGAAAGATGAATAAGAAAAAAAAAATAACTTTCTCATAACATGAAAAAATTAGGGGAAAACCAATGAAATAATCAGGCAGAAAAGGAAAGTATGTTTTCCTATTCAACACCATCCAATTGTGGAACTCACTGCCATGGGACATTTTGGATGACAAATTGTCAGTGGGTTCAAAAAGAGTAGAGGAAGTAACACAGTGCAGTGATGTCTGTTAAACACTGGGAGGGAGATAGAACAGATGAGCAAGAGCCACAAGGACAGGTCAGAGAAGCTGGTATGTCCCATTTTTATTTTTCTGTAAGGAAAAAAACAAAACAAACAAACAAAAAAAAAAAAACAAAAAAAAAACAACTAGTTACTGTCAGAGTGAGATGGCTTCAACATTATGAGCTAAAAAGAGAAAACATATCAAGGAAGGAGCTTCTGGGAGGCCACCAGGATGTCCATGTCCCCTGCACATGATCCCAGCTGACTGCGGATGGTGCTTGGGGGCCTCTTATCCCCACAACCCGCTGCTGACACACCTTGTCTGGTTGTCAAAGCTCTCAGGAGATTCTCTTCTAATGCCTTTAACATGCTACAGCCAGTACCGCTTCTGAGGCTGGAGGCTCAGATCCTGTTCCTCTTCCTTCCTCTTTTGCAGGAGTTCCTGCCTCTTCCAGACCCATTTTTACTTGCTAACAACCTTACAAGATCAAGGAGCATCTTCACCAGTCCGGGCCTTTCTGCCAGCATTTTGCTACTGCATGTATTTGCAGTCTGAAATCTGCACAGCCTAACTCGCTAACTCATTCAACCAGACCTCTGTTACATCTTGTTTTGTGTTTTTCAATGATGTGCAAGAATTCAAGATAGCTCTATTTTAAAAACCATTAGCCAAAGAGACAGGCACTCTGGTTCTTAGCTATTTAATTATATTTTAGCTGATTTAAAAGGAAAAAAAGGGTTTTTTCAAAAACTAATTGAGACTTATTCCTCATTACAAGGTGATTAAAGTGTATTAAGCCATTGCCTGACATGAAGGATTACAGTTTCAGAGTTTTGCAAAAGACTGATTTAAGCTCAAAAATCATGGTTGGTCCCCGCTACGCTTACCCGCCGTGTCCAGCAGCTGTGCTCTCTGGAGCCGTCTCATTGCAGGGCTCACCAGCCACAGTTTCCAGGAATATAGTTACACATTCAGCGTACGGCTCCAGATCTTTTTCCTGACTGCTACCAGTTTTAGGGCAATATGACCACTATTTACTCCGGTCTTCTTTGAGACTTTTGTCACATTTCCTTACTGCTTCTCTGAATGTTCTCCTGCTTCCAGCTCGCACACCGCGACCATCTCACCGTTGGTTCCCTGACACCTGCAGCACCTACGTTACCCTAAACACAGCTGGAAGCAGAGCTCACTGCGTGTACCTGCCACTCCCAGAAAAGCTGGGACCCCACTACTAAATACACCAACAGGATCCTCCTGTGTGCAGTCGCCTTTCCTTTGAGACTTTGACTTCCAGAAGACCCCGATGCGGATCACAGGGCTCCACTTTCAGCAATGCGTTGGCTCTCCAGTAAACAGAGGACGACTTGTCCTTAGTCCCAGCCAGCTCTCTATCCTCCCCGTCCCCCATCCACCCACACTGAACGTCTACGCACAGGAGACAGTCTGTAAACACGCCGTCAGAACAGCCGGCATCCAGATAATCGGATGCTCGCTGGTGGCCAACTGATCTTAAAAGGGTGAAAAAAGGATTAGCTCGCGTTTGCCAGATATGCTAAGCACAGAATACAATTAGGATGAGACATTTCATGTGTGTTTATCTTCTGAAGATCCTCGTAAACACAATAACCTATTAACAGCCCAGACAGGCACCTTCTATCTTAATGTACCTGCACCTTCATTTCAGCAGCTGGATGAAGCATGGACTGCAGCCCCAGCTTATTTTTATGCTTTGAGGATTCACGGAAAAACACCAGATGCGTTACTAGGTTCACCTGTAGCTGTCGGTGTTTGTGCTGACATTGTGCATTCTTTTTACCTCAATAAGCCTTTTTTATTTTTCTAGTCTCTTCCAGTACAGGATCTCCAAAAAGCAGGTGTGTGTTCACATCTGCTCCCACCCCGAGGTATGAAACCCTGTGGCGTGTTTTCCTTACCTCTACTGCCAGTGAAATAGATGTATTAATTCTCTGTCCAGTTTTTGCTTCATTTTAAGTTTGAAATCAAGCAACTGGCAGGTAAAGTCCCTCTTGCTCTTTCAGGTTGTCTATAATAATATTCAGAAAGTCCCCCACCACCTCCCAGCATGAATCCCGGGCCTCTCTCTTTAGGACTCTGCCTATGTTCTGTGTCTGAATATAGACATCAAACTCAGCAGAATGTAACTGATAGGAGTTTAGAAGGTGATAGAAACTGATAGAAGGTAACTGATCTTTCCCCATTACGCACAACGCAGGAGTCACCCTCTCCAAAAGCTCACCAGTGCTGCCTCCTTTCCGACCTCCTCTCGGATGTGCACGTTTTGCCCCCAGTTTCCTCATCTTCCCCTGCATTACCGAATTTGTCTGTTTCAACACTTCCAATTCCTGATTTATAGAGGAAAAATAAAAACCTAAGCCAAACATTCTTGTGTTTGATGGTAACACAGCTCGGACAATGCTCCCCACTTGCAAAGCGACAAACGCTAAGCCACTTAATGACTACACATTGCTTGCCCCCAAACCTTGACCATAACTCTTACTACCCCCACCTTCCTTGCCTATAATTTTTACTGCTGCCTAGCGAAAAGTTACCAGAAATCTTGATCTTCAGTCACATCTTGCCATGAAGTTACTCATCCTTAATCATGTTACACCTGGACGACTGAAACTTCTGTTTAAAATATTCCAAGAACTCTCCAGCTCTATTGAGCACTCGGGGTCTGGAATGCTTTGGCGAGAATCCTCGCATTTTCCAGGAAATGGATGATATCATCCCATTATCTCTCAGCTGCGCTGCACTGCCCATCGTCCCGATCTTCACAGCTCTCTGCTGATTTACTCTCTTGTCCACCCACTTGACTCCAACATGAGCAGATGCAAGAAGTTACGACAGCTTGGATAAAGTTCCGCTATTCTCAAGTATTTAGCCGAAGACATCAACATGTCCCCCTACAGATCATCTTCACTCTCTTTTAAGAAAAGGAAGGACAAACTTTTCCCTTCTTTGGGACACTGGGAAGGGCTGTGGTCCCCCAGTATGTCTGATTGATGGGACGAGTCTATCCATCTCAGAATTTCAAGAGATCGTTTGCAACATGAGCTTCGTGGCGCAGACATCTGCTAATTAACAGCTCGACTGTACTAACTTCAGGCAAGATTCGGGGAGAAAAATAATAATTTTGGGCTTGTTTCTTCCCCATAAATCTATTTAAGGTAAACTGATAGGAGTCTCCTCCCCTGCCAATCTTGCCTTGCCTAAATACGCAGGAGATCATGCCTGTGATGGTCCTCTAACAGCTCGAGAGCATCAAGAGACCTGGGAGATGCACCAAACATCCTTTAGCACATGCAAGTCTCTTTGCAATTATGTTTTGCAAAGCTTGTTTTTTCATCTCACAGCCTGGATAGCGAGTAGCTGACACAAGTCGTAGGCATTTTCCAGGGTGCAAGTTTTCTGCAGGGGTGATGCATCTGAGATGCAAAAAGGGCTTCATGAAGGCACAACTCTGTTCTGAAAATCCAGTTGTAAGGACATGGGAACAGATCAGACAGAACAGGGGAGGGGTTTTTAACTTATCCCACAGGGTTACAATGTTTTGGGAGGGGAATAAATAATGAGAGTCTAGGCATGCTAAATTCAGGACAATTAAAATGCATTATTACTCACAAGAAAGCAACATGTTCTGGGCTTTCATTACCTAGTAAAAGCAGCAGCATCTGGGTTCTTGCAAACGTACAAAATGACCAGAAACTGGGAGTGGGGAAGGAAAGCATGCTCTTTGATTACAGCAAGAAAGCTCTGCATGCTCAGGCAATGGATGAGATCCCCAACTCTGGGTTTAGCAGAAGCAGAGGTTACATTAAAATAGAGCAGAACTGCACCAGAGCGAAGGGAAGAACAGGAACACCACCAGGCAACCCCAGTGGGTCAGCTGCACCTCAGACCACTTCAGCCTGAAACCGCTGCCATTTGCCACAGCGACGCTACGCAGAGCAGGAGGAAAGTCTTGGGAAAGCCTTCGGGGAAGGACTGGAAAGGGATAATTCATTCAAAACCATATGCTCTGAGCACACAGCGATCAAGCATACCGAGTTACATCAGTCACTAACGCAGCCTCTGACAGCTAGCCACATGGATTAGAAACATCTCAGGCGCACAGCTACATATGGCAATGCGATTACAAGGGTGTTTCTTTAAACGTCCTGTTTAAGATTACTGCACAACAACTATCAACAAACAGCAGACTATCACCGTATTTCACACCACACCTAAGGCTCACGCTAGGACAACTTACCCAGCAGCTGTTTTAAAGAGAGCTCGTTTAAATAATTATTTATGGGTGTATTGCATCCTTCAGCTTTTTTATTTCAACCTTTTGGAAAAAGTTCCTTATTTATGCTCCTACTGTCCACAGCTTATCTGGAAAGCTCCCTTGCCACTTGAAGCCAGCTGGTGTGACGGAGAGCAAAACACAATGACTCCTATTCTGGATCAGCTTTTACAGTCCCACCCTGGAGGTCCTTCTCCTTTATCTCCAACTCTCTTCCTTGCTTCTTTTCAACATCTGGGCAGCTCTCCTGAGGCTCCAGAAATAAGCGCGCGCTATACATCCTGTCCCCCCACCCCCCATGACATGTTGTAATGAATACAGAAAACACATGCTTGAGTATAATTTGTTATCTCATGCAGAGCCATTAGCTTCAGCTTCCTTCCCTGGATGGAGGCAAGTCAAGCTCAGAGGCAAGTCTTCCAGGTTGCACATGCCACATGTCTCCTCGCTCCTTCTCTCCCTCTCCTCCCATCAGGGACTGTCCTTCCTGCTTATCTAGCTCAAGGAAAACGAGCCAAGCTTCGGTGATCTCTTGAGATAGTGATCTGCCTATCCTATAATGCAAAGCAGCTTATTAGAATCAGTGGAGCAGCTCAACGGCCACATAAAGCCAATAGATTTCACCCATTCCTCCCAGCACTACAGCACCTTGCAGTTCCTCGTGATAAAAAGGTAACAGCACCGACGGGACATTGTTTGGAAGCTCTCCAGCCTGTCCCTGCTGAAGGACAGGGGGATTACCCAGGGCTCCCACAGCTTCCACCAGACACCGCAGGCACAAGGGACGGGGCTGGAAATCACCTCCTAACATCAGTCCTGATGGATAACTTCACTGCGAGCCCAACGGACTCGTATACTCACAAGGAAACTGAGCTTTGGCATGCTGGTCAACATGCTTCCTGTCCTCTCCTTTTGCCAGAAGCTACAAAAACTGTTAATCTCTTCCAGCTCCAGCTAGAGAGGCTGGCTCCGTCACACAGGCACTGCAGGCTCAGTGCTTGCAGCTACTTGAGGTCATTAGATCAAGACAGTGGCCGACACAGACAATAATGCAAAAGTTTCCCAAAATTCGGCTACTCTTTGGCTCTCGTGACTTGTTTTTATCAGCAAAAGACAAAAAGCCTTCCTAATATAGGGAAGCTCCTGGTGAAATCAGAGTGGCCAGTAGCCTCTGATGTCTCTCCTGCCTCAGACCCAAGCCCAGAGCCCACCGGTGGCGATGGGGAGACCCAGAGACCTCACCAGGCCTTGGCTTAAAGCCTCAGCACAGAGGATTGATGGGGCTGGAGTTTTGGAAGCGTCGAGGGAGCTGATAGATCCCAGAACATGACAAAGCACTTCCAGCATTTGCATACAAACACGACTTCTTTGCTCGTTGCTTCATTTGCTGCTCATAAGTCTTCTTAACACGCCCTTTAATTCTGTTATTACAAAGAGAGTGGATGCAAATAGCCGCCTGAAGTAAAGTCAGACAGGGAACAATTCATTAACCACCACGCCTCTATTCAAAAGAAGCATTAGAAACCCTCAATAAGAAATGGTGGTTTGAGGGGAAAGCCCTTAGGACTCAAAAAGCTGTTGTAAATACACAGCTCTGGGCTCCAGGAGCTGCGAGGCAGAACTGAGAACGCAAACGTTCAAATTAAAACGGAGTGCTGAGAGCATGCTTCATTATGGAGATTATACATCTTTAAATACTAGGCATGCACATTTTCACCCTCGCACAACAACTAGCAAGCTCCAGTGAAATATTCATGGCCTCCATGAGGGCGAGGACCGTGGCAACAGCCCAGCACCAGCTCCCAGCCCTCCGACAGGCTCCTCGCTTTGTGCAACGCCGAGATCCGCCAAAACAGCTCCCTCCAAAATGCCCCAAATGACCCTGTCTGAAAATTCTCTGCAAAGCCTCCCCTGCCCTTTCTGTTTTTAATGAACCGAGTATTTTCAGTCATAGAAATGTCAGGCTTTTGGCCAGATAAGCAAGCTGCAGCGACCGGAGAACTCGAGTGCTGAGTTTTGTGAGTTCAGACTGGTTTACAACTAGGGACAAGCACAGGAGTTGTTTGCCAGATTTTAACCCTTGTGAAATAAGCTCAAATATTGGTCTAAGAAAAAAGTAGTGGCCTCATTTTACTTCTGTTATTTGCTTTCCTATTTCCACCTGTTACTTTGAGAACTGGTAAAACCCAAGAAACACATAACCAACTGTTACACTGAGCAGACAAAGTCTATGAGATTATTTTCTGACTACTAAAAAAATAAAAAAAATAAAAACCTAGTTCTGTATCTGAACAGCCACCACGGAAACTTGATTTACTAACGTGACAGCCTGACCTCAGAGATGTTTGGAAGTTCAGGGAACTACCTTGATGGTGAAAATTGAGTCCTGGAGCCCTATAACTCATATCCACAATCAGGTAGAGCAACACAATGTGGCTGTAAAAGATGCCTTTAAAACTTCTCTTTCAAGACAAGTCAATCAATCAAAAACAGAGACAAAATAAAGACTTGGCACCTCATCTCGAGCCATATTACCTGAACAAAACCTGTTGGTATCAGCTATAGCTCAGCAGAAGGACTTGTAGGATCAAAGTTTGAATATTTTGTGCAATCCATAAAATGTACATCCGACAGAGGCTGCAGGCAGGCAGGCTGTCCCGTGTGACAGCAGTGCCCAAGCCAGCATTGAAAGAAGCAGCTCAGTGTTATAGCTAACCAGAGGAAGCTTATTTATTTAAAAGTCCATCTTGCCCAACTACAGCCACAATGCGCCAATTGTGTTCTTCTGCACTGAATCACTCCTCCAGGGGTAAGCAGGGCCTGAGCCTGCTCCTAATCTCATCTCCATCAATTATTATTGCTTAACAAGCAGGGCTCGGTTTGATGCACTTATTAACCATCTAGAGGCCTCCGATTACCCTATAGGAGGTGGAAAATGCAGAAAGGCTTTTCATTTCTAGGCGTTCACAGGAAGGTTTTGTTTTTGCATGGGAAGGGTGAAGGCAGCAGGGCTCAGGCTAGCGAGGCTAGGATGGACCATGCAGCCTCTTCAGAGCAAGAACACATATCTTGATTTATACTTGATTCAGAACAAGCCTTGCCAATCTGATAACTTAAATGTTAGCTTTTTACAAGAGCAACCATGGCTTCTCTTGGCATGAAAAGCCCAATGTTGCAATAAATGACAGTTCAGTTCAGGCAGAGGCACCTATTCCACATTCCTACTGTAGTTATAAAGCTGCTGTTCTCGTTTTCAGCACCACGCACCTTTTCCACAGCATGCTGCAGATGTAGGACAACCATTTTGCTCCTGAAACACATGCAGCATGCGACTGAGAACAGATATCTGTTGGAGGCTTTTGTTCTCCTGACTTACGCTGTCCCAAAAAAACCCAAGTCGTTCTGAATACATATGATCACCACTCCACATGCTTTCAAAAACGAAGGCCGAATCTACAAATTCTTACTTAGAACACCCAGAAATTTTGTAAAGAGAAGTGATAGTGAAGGAAAACATCACATTCATCAGCCTGCTCCTTCTTCTCTCACCTCCGAACAGAGTAAAGCAGATTTCTGTTGGCATTTTATTCAATCAGCCAACAGTGATTTTTCCTTGTAAGGCAGATTCTTACTATAACAGCTATTGAGGAGTCGGATCACACATCATACCCCCAAGAATGAGTAATGGTCTCATTTTCCATCTGCAATAGGGTGCAAGAGCCAAGGGCACACCACTGACACTGGAGTATTGGGACTGGGAGTTTCAGTTCTGTCTTTGCTCTTGTCAAAGGCCCGCTGTTGAAAGTCTCCAAAAAGAACTTCATAAAAGCAGCTTTTCAAGGTTCAATAGAAATTCAAATGAATTTACTTCCTTTGTGATGGATTTCTGAGTCAACATTTCCAACAGAGGGGAGAGGAAATATAATCAGAAAAGGGGGTTATTCCTCTTCCAAAAGAGGGAGGAAATTTAAACTAGTCATCCTTTATCTTGTCATCTTCCTGACCACAGTATTGTGAAAAGCCCACAAGCAGAAACAGAAACAAATATCACTGAAGTACTGTGCTCTTTATATCATGAACTCCTGCGGTGAGGAGGAGGGGAAACCAGAGTCCCTTTCAGCCCTGCCTTCATTACTCACACCACACCTTCGGGAAGAGGCAGTACCCAAAGCCTTATGCAAAACTGAGTAAGCCCTGGTAGCTTGAGAAGCATTCGTACTACGGCAGAAACCTTTTGTTTCGGTGTCTCCGTGGTGACCGAGCTGATAAAAAGTGAAAGAAAGTGCCTCAAGACCACAACTGTCCTATGATGAGAAACTTTACATGGGGCATCAAACAGTCCTGATCCCCTTCCCTGGGACTTCTGAACCAGCACACAGCACAGCTCCCCAACCAGGGGGCTGGATGGGGGGGCAGATGGGGACAAAGGAAGGTGGTGCCTAGCCCTGGGTCCTACCAACAACCCATGCTGGGTGGCACATCAAAGGGATGTCTGCTCTGCAGTACTGAATCCACAGGAGTAAAGCATGCTTGGGTTTCATAAAAGGGTGATGAGGGAAGCTTTGCTGGGGTGTGTGGTGGGGTGTAAATACTGGAAGTTAACAATGGCGCTGATATTGAGTCTGACAATTAAGAAAAAAAAACAACAACAACACAAAAAAAAAACACAAAGACAACAGATACCTAGGGACATCCTAAGTTATTAAACTGCTAGGAGCTTGAACAAGCAGATAAAGCTAGCTATTGCATGAAAACTTTGATGAGTACAAAGAAGTCACAGGAACAAACTGTCACTTGAACGCATCTGCCAGCTCCAGCTGGGAATCTGCCTATCCAGGATCTGGCTAACATCACAACAGATACTGGAAAAGTGCAATGCTTCCTAGTGAAAGTTTAAAAACAAAAGAAACCAACAATAATTCTCTCAATCACTGAATTGAAGGCTGATTGGAATTTCTGGTCTGCACTTCTCCTTTACTTTCTAACTAAAAGAGTATTTAGATGCAAGGGCGTCAGGCAACATGAATCATCTTTAAAGCATTCAGTTTAATTAGACAAGGATAAAGAGGTTTAAACAATGTCACTGAAATCTAATTCTCTGTATTAACCTCTGTCATAAAGCAGAAGAGTGAAATCAGTAAAAGTGAAAAAGTGATGGTTTAGCTAAGCTTATTTGTTACAGCCACTGCTCTTGAACAAAGTGATTTTTATGGCCGTGAGCCTCCGTAAGAGCAGAAGTCAAGGTCATGATAGCAATACATCATTCTGGGGGGAGCTCTGTACTGTAACCTCACATCTGTGTGCTGCAGGAATAAAAGGCAGCTGTGACTAGCTACTTTGAGAATAAATGCTACTTCAAATATGACGTATCTATGCTGCAGCATGTTCTGGTAAGATGGATGAGTCAAGGAAACTTGACTAAGCAGCAGCTTATCTCCTGTCTTTACAAGCGATCACACTACAGAGATCAACAGCAGATTGTGGGGCCATATCTGGACTTCATTTACACTCTGTAATAAAAACATAAGTTTCAAGAAAGTAAACACAACATAGAAATACAGGATTTTAATTCAAATTAGCTTTTTTTTTTATTTGTCAGAATAGTTGACTTCACTGTTTGCTGCAATATGTTTTGGAAAAAGATGGGAGAAATGGATGAGGACAGGAAACAAGGAAGAAAAATGAGGCTTCAAAAGCAACCCGTCCATTTCCTTCTGCATGGGCAGAGAAAAGCTGCACTTAAATGCTATTTAAATTCAAGACCAGTCCAGCTTTATGCTTCAATTAGAGTATTTCTTCCAGCATCAGCTCTGAGTATGGCTCTTATGTAAGGAAATATTTCAGGAGTGAGCAATTAAAGCAACTTCCAAGCTTTCTGCACACCGGGGCACTTCTGCTTTGAGTGCTTGATGCTCCTAGCAGATAGACTGGGGTGGGGGGAGGAAACAAACAAAAACCATCAAAGCCCTAAACCCACAAGATTTTAGCTTTCTTTTCTGGGCAACTGAAGGGCATTGCTTCTTCATTACTTCACAAATAAGAGAATCGTCCAAACAGGATTTGCTTTTATAAAGCCTTGTCAGAATCAAATAGCCTCAGTAAGGAACTGGTGGGTCCACACCACGCAAATGTTCAATAAAGAGCACAACATAAAAGATGACGACAACAAAAGTCATATGGGGAGTAAGAGAGAGAAACTCTAAGACTCATTTTAAAGAGGAAGTCTGAACAGTAATCAGTTACTACCCCAATGATTATACAAGAACATGATATCATCAAGATGAAAGACTTTACAGAGACACAGAAACATTCATTATTTCCCAGCTGAAAGACTCAACCTGGAAACAAAAGCTTCAGTTCCTCTGTGGTAGGATAATTAAACACAGAAATGGCTTAACAGAAAAGCGTTTTGATTTGCCATCGTATGGGCCTTTAATGTGCATTCAAACTCCTTCTGAAGATACATTTTCATTCAGTTATCAGGACAGATTACTTGGCTCAAGTAGACCGAAGTCTGAACTACCCTTCTGGTGCCCGTGACCCAGTGGAGAAGGCGGACCTGTCCACAGGAGCATTCCCATAATACTTTCTATACTTTTTACTGTCTATAAACAAAGAGCCAAGGCCATACCAGCTTCAACCACCGGTACCGTTCAGAAATAAATCCCAAGGCAATTGCCATTTAATGCCCAGGAGGTTGAAGCACAGGCTAGAGGGTTATTTGGTGGAAGCCCTGAAGGCGCTCTGCCTTGGCCAGGTGGTTCAGCTGCACCTCTGGAGCTTCAGAGCCACGTTTGTGTCCGTGTAACAGCTCTGCCCACAGCAGAAAGGCCTGAGGGGGTTAAGCGTGGCACTTAGGAAGGAGTTATTCCTACTTGCTGACGAGGTACAATTTCTGACGCCAAGCCATGGGCAAAAAGTCTTTGTACTGCAAAGTACAAAGAATTATCCAGTCCAGATGTAGCTCATAACAATGACAACCAAATTCTCACTGGAGGGATACAGTTTTGCATGGCATAATTCATTACAAGTGAAAACTCTGCAAGCCAAGAGAAAGATATAATCTAATTATTTCTGGTTTCTCAAGACCGAGGGAGAGAGGGAAATTTAAAAGCAAACAATGCCGTGTTGCTCAATGTGGAATGCTGCAATATAAAGAAGTGAAAATTAAAGCACGGCAAAAAACATGTCAATTTTCAATAGATATGGCACTAACATATATTAATATTTCTGACAAGCCAAGAATGTCAAATTTCTAAGCACGATATGAATCACATTAGAATTAAGAACAGCTGAGCCTGCATAACAGATTATATAAGTATTTATGAAGCACAGGAAATACTCTAAGCCAGCAAGCTCAGCTGTATATACGTATATAACTAATAACTGTTGCACTGCATGCATTTGATAAAAAGATGCTTTATTGACAAGATAGCTACAAATTAAAAAAGCACCAGTTAAGACACTGAACATCTGGGAGAATGTAGTGGCAGACAAAAACGCCCTTGAAAACACGGGGTCTGCTCTCAGTAAAAGCTGTTCTCTTACCAAGACGGAAGGTAGGCCGGTGAATTGTGAAAGCAATCCACATTCAGTGGAGTTTCTCTTTGCTCCAAATGGTAGATTTTGGAAAATTCTGGCAAAATGGCTTGAGGGGAAAAATAATCAGTGCTATACCCGAGCCTGAGGAGAAGAAGAAAATGCAAAGCACAAGACTCAATTAGCAGCAGAGGTTACCTGAAGCCATTTACCAGATAACACTGGAATTGTCCATGTCTGGATCACTGTTCAAAGAAAGTCTTATTTGTAACTGCTTGAAGTGAAGTGTTCTAATATTGGCTGCTAACAACCAACAAGACTCAGGGAAAGCCAGATAATTTCATTTACTGGGATAAGAATCGACTATAAGCACAGGTACAGAATATAGTACTCATTATGCAGATATGCCAACACAAGATTTCCTTGTTCCGTTAGAGAGTTTGAACCATTAAAATTTTAACTGGTGGTGATGAGAAAGAAGTTTGCTATGCACGCTCAAGTCTTACGACAACACAGGACCAATCAGTGCTGAATCAGTGAAGAATTCAGGATGAAACACCAACAGCAAAGTGAATGAAAGTGTTCTGTAAGATATTTTGGTTATAAAAGAAGGGAAAGTATTGATTCTTTAGCCAAAGCAGATCAAGATAAAATAAAAACCAAGTCAAATGGTCATCAGCGGTATCACCAGAACTAGCACCCTATGATTTTTCACTTACATTAATAACAGATCAATAGCAGCTCAGCCACCCTGTGACAAAGACGTGGGCCTTCCCCCAGCCACCACTCAAGGCACACAGATTAATGGTCTCTGCCACCTCTATCATCAGCCCCTCTTCCTCATCACCTTTCCTTTTCCAGCTACCGTGCCTTCATGCTGTGAGGAAATGGTGCAGGGCAGGCTGACAACAGGAAACTAATGCCTGAGAGAGGCAAAGGACAGAGGGGACAGCATTAAGACCGACACGCTCCAGCCACAATATCCCAAAGTTGTGGCAACAGCAATTCCTTTCCCACATCCTTTCTGCGATGTGATCTGCCTGCTGGGATCCTTCAGAGTGAGGGAGGCCTCGTTCCCTGCCCTCCTCAGCGAGCTGGTGTGGAAACGAAGCTGTGACAAGAAGGCCAGCACCGGTATCAAAGACAAGAGACAAATACCACCAGAGCCTGTGGCAAGGTGCTCAGGGAGGCAGATGAGGTCTAAGTTACCTGTAATCTACCTGGAGAAAAGATAAGCAGGGACAAAAAACCTCCCAGAAGCATCAGGTCTTCATTCACACGTGAGAGGCATTAGGGTGAGCGCTGCTCAGCTGGGTTGCTGCCTTCAGTGACTCTGCAGGGTCAGCCTCAGACTGTAGGAGTGCTGGGAGGTGTTCTCTCTCTTTGGCTCGAGTTTATAACCCTGCAATCACAACACTAAGAGGTAGGAACATTAGTTCAAATTCCCATCCTTAATTGCTCTGCCTGGTTCAGAGTGGGAATTTGAAATCAAAGTCAGGAGGGTGCTTGAACCCTAAGAGAACACAATTTGTTTTCTGGCTCACTAATCACTAAATAGCTTACACGAAGCAAAGAAGGAACAGACTCAAATACTGCTGCGTATTATTTTATATTAAGGGCATTCAAACTCCCAACAAGCCCCACACCAGACATTTCTGTAAGATCAGAAACTACATTTTCTGCTCTCTCACACACAATCCCACATCTCAACCTCTCTGTTTTCAGACGGATTGCTCTCTAAAAATTTGTTTTCACTTCCTAATAGCAGTATTATAACCCTTTACAAGGTGAGCTGTATCCAGATAACTAGGGGATGAATCTCTCGGTTGAGCAGTTTGGGAGATGCATGGTTTGGAAGTCACATTTCAATAGCCCATGCCCTCCAACTGGCCACGCTCTGTCATTTAAAATCAAGCACTGGCGCAAACTGAATTTAAATTTGTTATCCCCTGCAACCGCTGTAGTCAGGTAATAACAGAGGAGAACCGAAAAATCACACCAAGTTGGCTTAGAGCTGAAAAGGACAGACACACAACTTTTCATAGCCCCACTTCAGGCTCAGATGTATTGACAAGTCAGCTCTAATTGTGCCAACCAACAGGATGCTGAACAAATTCACAGCCTAGTACTCTAAATGCATCGTGAGCGCAGGTTGCATTAACTGCATTTTAAGTACTCTCCTCATTAGGCCAAAAGGCAAGGAGCAGGACTGAGAGCTGGCTATCCAAATGAATTATTTGGTCTTTTACACTACTTATATGTGAAGTAACATTCAGCTTCATCTGCGTTACAGTGGTAAAAGTCAGAAATGAGGACAGAATTTGGTAACAGGAGTTAATGGAAGTGACAGAGCAAAAGATGATCTGGTATATTTAACTATTAATATTGATATATTAACATATATATATGTACAGAATAGTAAGACCGCAAATAAACTCATTTCTGCGAGTCTGAACAGAAGAGTTATGGCCAACGTTGTGGTCTTTAACAAAAAAAATAGGTGCTCCTTGCTGTAGATCAGTCATTTTTAGACTTAAATTTTCTCATGACAGCATTGACCCCTGTATAACGTACTGACTATAAGCTTTTCACTCACCTTTTGCAGACCTTTGAGGAATACTTCAGGGATGGTGATAGCTATGAAATATTGCAATAGACTGAGTAAAAATCTGGGGGAAAAACGTATTCTCTGTAGCATCTGTAGCTCCTAAACACACTTGCTCTGAGACTACACAGGTGTCACTATACAGACAAATGGGGCAGAAGAGAAGGTACAGGAATACCTTCAGACCCTTTAAAAGTACCCTCTGTAGATGTGGCACACATCCTTCTTCCAAGCATGAGAATCCGTTAACGAAACAGTGTTCAGAACTTACCTGGGACCTCACAAAGAGCAGTCAGCAGCACTAGAGATCCCAGATGTGGAGGAAACAGCTGGAGTTCCGATTTCTTCACTAGACAGCTGGAGATTTCCCAATAAAAGTCAATGCAGTTTTCGATCCCAACTTTTTGCTGCTCCAGCTGCACGTTGTGGATCCCTGGGGAACGCACTGGCTGAGGAACTCCTGGTAGCATGGTTTTGTAAGGCAATGCATATATCTGGTTTGTTTCTTATTGTCATGAGATTAAATAACATCTTGAGCTATACTTTGGTTAATAACTTAAGTCAAGAAGTAGAATTAGACAGAACAGATTCGATATGCTAGTGATATGGGAAAAGAACAACTTCAGCCTTTCAATATTATTCCAGTTCCAGAGAATTCTGTAAAGCCTTTGACATTGTGGCAGCCCCAACCCAAGCAGAGGTGAGACTAGAGCAAAGAAGTTAAATTCTTCAGCCCAGGCAGTTTGGGGAAACGCATGGCAGAGCCAGCGCGGAGCTCATCTCCAAGATCTTTACTCATTTTCATCAGCTCCATCACTTCTGCTCTCAAAAAATCAAAAGCTTTGTTATACACTATGGTAAAAAAGCCTTTTGCCATTTGAAATACGTATCCTTCCTTATCACACACTTATACCGATACCTGATAAGATTGTATACTCTAAACATCATCATTTGTCAACAGCTTGTAATTTTTTTTTAAAAGTAGTAACATTAGTCATTAATTGTTTTAAACTTAACAAGTGAACACTCAAACAGGAAATAGGATACATAAACAGGAACAAAGTCTTTAACAGCATTTAGTAAATACACCAGTGACCAGTCTGCTAGCAACTATCATCAACAGTTCTAAACACAACTGTTGGTTGCATGGCTTATGTACTCCAGCGATGTTTGCATAGTTTGCTACTGGGCAATGGAAAACATCTCCCCCTCTCTCCCCCTTTAGCAGTAACGCTTATGTTTTTAAATCTAGGCTGCTCCTTCTCCAGATTTTTAGGGTTCAAAACTTTACTGCAACTTTTGCTTATACATCACTCTCATGACCGAAGCCAATTGCTTCCAGTTCCCATTTGCGTGCCAGGAATATTCACATAGAGGCCCCTTATTCAGCTTTTATTAGTAAATAGACACAAAACAGATTCATCTGCAAAATGTGACCTCTCTTTGGTCCATTTATGTGTTTCAGTCAGCCTTGAGAAGGAAACTTGAGAAGGAAAGGTGAAACTTTTGGAAGACCCTGAAGTGGTTGCACTGGAATCGGAGCAGGGAAAACCCAACTATTCATAAGTAGAGACTAGCTTGTTCCCCCTTCTGAAGCCCAGCTCTAGAGCACAGAGTGAGTTTTATTCTCTGATTTACTGGTAGAATGCACATCTGAACTCCTACTCGAGGGGGCAAATTTGAGTACCAAATGCATTTCCAGAATCACGTGCACCGGAGGTGGGGAAGAAGTAGAAGAGACAGACAAACATTGAGAGAAAATGTGTAAAGTGGTATCATGTTATTAAAACATTACATTGGAAATAAACAGAACATAAACCAAAAAAAAGGTTTTAACCAGATTCAACTTTTTTTTTTTTCTTCTTAAAATTCGAATTGACCCAAAGCAAAAGCTTACATTGCAAAGGAAGAACAAAATACATCGTGATATTGATAACACAGAGTTGCATGGAAGCTGGACTCGTGGGAAGGTTGGGAGTTGCTCTCATTACAACATCACTGGGGGTTCTGGACAGATTTAACTGAGAAAGTTAGGATCCCAAATCTTTCAGCTAGTCCAGGTCCACCCTGGTAAACATGCTACATATTCTCTTTTGCCTCAGGGTATTTTTCTGATGAGTTTGTCCAGATGTGTTCTACTATCGCCAACTAGAGCCAAAAAATTAGTTTTCCGTGCTATCCCAAGGAAGCCAAAGTTATTCCAAGCATGAGTGATAATGAATTTATAAAACAAAAAAACAAAACAAACAAACAAAAAAACACTCAAGAGCTTTTCAAACTAACAAGTATTGTCTATAATGTAAATAGTTTAGAAATATGGTAATTAAATAATCTAAAAAACACTCTTACTCTGCTGTACATTTATAAACATAAATATTTACAAAAACTTTCTGCTTTGTTTTAAAGGATGAGGTTTGCAGTTTGTTAATGATCAGAGTCTTTTACTCATATTGATTCTTTGGTGTATTTGCCAATTTTTAAAGGTTTAATAAAAGTGTTCAACTGTGAATTTTATGGTAATGGAACTAGGCTACACAACAAAACTGTGTTATGCACTTCTTTTGCCACATTCTAGTCCAAATAATAATAATAATAAAAAAAAACAAAATCCATTTTCTTCCTCAAAGTATTTGTGCACAGTATTTAAAATAATAAAAAAGACCTGATTCCACATTACTGAAATTTGGGTGGGATTAACAATGAATAATCACGCTTTACTTGGGCACATGTATAACTTAAGATAGCGAACAGAACTATCAGTAGGTTTAGAAATACACGTGCTGCAGTGCTTCGCTGAAGCAAGGTCAGAGAAACCAGCTGCAAGAGATGGCTTAGCATATAAGAAATGAGGGCTTCCCTCCACCTTTGAGAGGGGAAAGAGGATAGGATGAAAATGAATTCAAAAGAAAGGCTTTTTACTGGCCTGAAGTGTATGTGTGTTCCCTTTACATGTCAGTTACTTAAAATTAATAACCAAAAAACAAACCTCAAACAATAAATAATGGAATTACACATTTCTTCATTAAATAGCACTCTTGTTACCAACAAAGTCTTCCATAATTTTCTTCAGTCACAGCAACAGACAGAACAAATAATTTGCCTTAATATAGATCGCAACTAAAATATACTCTAGATTACCTTAGAAAATATTACTGTAAAAATTCAATCGGGAAGGATATTGGTTTAGACCAACTTACAAGTGTAGTGAACAATGCTAAGTATTTAAAGGAAAAAAAAGCAGTTTTAAGGTTCTGATCTCATGTCACAAAAGCAAAGGTTTGTGCCTCAAATCTGCCAGTTCCTAACTTCCATCGTGTCTCAGAGCTTAAAGATCCTAAGGGCCAACCCTTCCTGCTTCGAGAAAAGCTGGAGGACTCCTCACGCACCCAGGCTCACCTGCACACCCCAGCCACACGCTCAGTTTGTCTCCGTGACAGTGCCACCACCATCTCATGTCACCTGCAGGAGCACCATCAAGCTCTACTGCCTAGAGGTGGCCACGTGTGCTCCTGCTGCTCCCTTTACTTTTAGTCAGTGCTCGAGCAGGCTGGACTTGAACCGATGCAAGTTGGAGATAAAAAGGTTCAACATCCTACCACCAATCCTCTGAGCCATAAATCTCCAAAATCACTTATTTTCACTAGGAAACCTGATGCAAGGTTGGGCACAACAGGGAGACAACTGCTTGCCATAGTCCTGGGTGCAGCCATTATCAGTGACAACGTTCATGCTCAAGGAACTGCAACCCAGGGCTGTAAGATATTAAAAGGAACTAGCATAGTTAAATGAGTATACCTGCTTCTCTTGCTTTTTTAAATATTTTTAATACTAAATATTTTGAAAGTGACAGTGTTAAAATTAAAAGCCACCATTGTTCCTTCCATCTTCCCGCTTCCATTGGTATAAAAGCACTCCTGGTATTAGAGGCCCTTCTGGAGTCAGTAGGATGGCAAAACAAAAGTAGAAGACACTGGCAAGAACCTTATGATGACTCCATAATCCCTTGAAAATAAAGAGAGTGAAACAACTGCAATTTTTGGCCCAATCTTTTTTTTTTTTTTTTTGATAGCAAGAACTTCATTTTTATGGTCAGAAACAAAGCTCTTTAACAGATCTCTTCAATATCTAGTATGAAAAGCACATTCAGTAGCCGAATTGCAGTACTCCTTTCAGTTGCTGTTTTCAGATTAACAGGAAACCACTTGATGCTTGCAAAATTTAAGTTTCCAATATGAAGGGGGTGTTTTCTTGTTTGTGCACATATAAGATGCAACTTAACGCTTAGGTGCACTTCCCGCTCTCTAACCTGAAACAAACCGAATTTCAGAGCAATAACAACAAAATCCATCACTGCCTTTAAAATTAAAGGGGCTTGGCCAATTTCTTCTTTTTTAAATGGACACAATTTGGCTGAGAACCCGTAGATAAAATTTCAACTGAAAGTGAAATAAAGCAGGTTATACATTCATGAAATTCAGGGATTAATAACGAACAGCAACTGCCACCATCATTTTAGTAGTGTCACGTCAACACTACAGTGAGGCAGCAGTTCCTATTCTCACAAATAATGCACTGAGACTAAATGAGGAATAGTGGGGGGGAGGAAAAAAAAAATCACACATAAAGGGAAAATACATCAGAAAGATTATTGCACAGGAGGCACTGTATGAGAAACAGAATACATTGGCTTCAAAAAAAATCTAACTTTGTTTACTTTTAAGTTAATGTAAAAAATACAAAGGCTATGCCTCTTTGTAGTGTACTGCCACTGCTAAAAACAGACTTACAAACAGCCGCCCGTTTTACAGGGAATGTCAGGAAAGAAGAGGGCCTGAATTTTATGGGCATCCAAACTACAGTAATAAGGAAGAGAATAAAATAAAAGAGCCAATGTATAGACCCTCAAATTGAATAGGGTGACTGCATTTTTTTCCTTTTTTTTTTCTTCCCCTTTTTTAATTTCCAAATTAGATTCATACAGTACCCAATGACACATTGATTATCAGCTCTTCCCTCTATCCTGCAAAAACACACACCCTGGTAGCTCCAACAGACAACAGGGCTCTGAAGGTCCCTCTGTCAGTATCCCTTTGCAGGACTGGTGCTTTGATTTCCAATCTCTTTGTTGAATAATTGCTCAGCATGCCAATTCCAACCAATCACTTCCCTTGAGAGGCTACATTCCATCTCCACCGCAAGTCCGCACACTTAATGTGAAAACAAACAAATGAAAACTCAACAGCAACTTTTAAAATGTAATATTGTATAGAAAGCTTGGACCTTGTAAACTTGGACCAAGAAACCAAAAATTAAGACCTTCTAGCGTGTGGTATAAAAAACCCAAGGAAGTGTATACCTGCCTTCTGACTTCACAGAAAAATCAGAATTTGCATAGGATATACTTTGTGCAAGGCAACAAGCCTCTTCAGTATCTGGAATATAACTAATCTTGCTCAGAGTTCTTCTCTTCATGGATATCAGATATCATCAAATTTGTGTTTTAAGTAGTCTTTCATGACCTTGGCAATGGGTAGTTCATCAAGTAGTTTTAGGTTTTGAAGGCCTATACACTGTCGGATTTTAATTCGGCATAGATCTTGCAAGTTTCTGGGCTGTCCTGAAAAGACAAAAGGAACACACAAAAGTAAAATCACATTTTAAAATCACATTTTAAACTTTAAGAGACTTTAAGAGATCATTTACTCAGTAAAATCACAGATGTTTGCTGTTTCTGAGAGGAAAAAGGAAAGGGCGCAGGCAGAGGGATGGAAAAAATTACAAAAAAAAAAAAGGTGGAAATTAGTACCTTTCTAATGAACAATAATTCAGTGAAATTAAGGGATGAATCCTAAAAGCACTGACATTTGCATGCACATAATTTCACTGATGTCAGTGTAAAGTGACATTATCCATGTGAGGATTCCCCCGAGGTGGCAGCATATGCTCGAGTGTTTGCAGAACAGCATTACTAATCTATTTAACATTTTGTGCATTTTTTTTTTTCTACCCCTGTATCACCTGGGGAAATAAATAAAAACAAAAACTTCAGTCTTGCTTCTCTTCAAACACGAAGACAAAAACTTCTCCGTTCGACTGCAGCAGGAAGAGGCAGTCCCCTTAGAGAGCAAGGCTTACAAAAGTTATTCAAGGATCGCGTGGCAGAGTTAAAGACTGCTTTTTTCCTTTTAATGAAAAGACAAAGCCTTTAGGCTTTGGATGCAACCGCAACCTCGTCAAACAGAAAGAGATGAAAATATGAGTTAACCGCTGTCTACAGAGGAAAAGCTTTACTGACATCACACAAACATGAATTTCTGGCAAGGGTTTTCCAAAATAACTGGTTGCCTTTCAAACTCTATTCAGGAAACTGTTAGAAGTCAAACACCTTGAAAAATGGTCCCCCATGCAATATAACACAAGAAAGGTTAATCTAGCCTTGCATCTAGTACCCAGTAATGGATCCCAGGGAAGAAGGGGGAAGAGAAAAAAAATAGATCAGAACAAGAGACATTGAGAAATCCTGTCCCAATATACCCTTCTAGCTTTCAGCACCAGTGGCTCCAGGCCTTCCTGAAGCAGAGATTGCACACAGATCTGGGTCTTTAATAGCTGTGAATGGCAAGCCCTCTGTAAATCTGTCTAATGTTTTTTGAACCCATTCATACTTTCAGTGTCCAAAACATCCTGTGGCAACAAATTTCACAATATAACGAGGCGTTGGCTGGAAAACTACAAAGCACTTTTATTTATTTTAGATCTGCTTCCTGATCGCTTTGTCGAGTGCCTAGCATTCTTTAAGTCACAATAAAATAAATAATAGTTCTCATGCCAATCACGACATTACATACCTTTATATTATTCTCCGTCCTCCACTCATGCTCGGTATCTCTTTCAAAAGCTGAAGACTTTTACTTAATTTAAAAATTTCCCCAACAGGAGCCACTCCAAACCTCTGCCCAAACTAGCTGCCTGCCTTCTTACCTTTTTCTTATTCTACTGCATCTTTTTTTGAAGTTACCCCAATAACACATAGATCGATATTTTGATTGCTGACTTAAACTGCATCACGGCCTGAGGAAGGAGGCTTATGCAGCTATGTCACCCCATGACTGCCCGTGTCACTACGCTTGGCCCTACACACGAGGCAGGTGCTTATGCCGACAGCCAGATAACCTGTCACCAGTGGAGCACCCGACTGCGACCTATTACCTGCATAATCGTTAACGGTAAAAGATGATGCTTGCTTTTGTAGAGAAAAACATGGCAATTTTATTGAGCTGTTTGAACCAATCACGTCTTCAAAAAGCAGTACAAAGCACCAGAAGTCAATTTAAGTAAGCTAGATGGACCTTTCCAATTAGCTTTGAGCTGCCACCAATTAGAGGAGATGCTTGGGGAGAGAGAAATGCCTTCTGTTGGGGCTCCAGACATCACCAGGCACCAAACCTGTTGGGGTGGGACAAGAGGGTTGTTCCCAGCCTCTGCTGCATGCACGGCAGCCCCGGCCCTTCCATCCTCCTCCTAGCCCTGCGATAAGCCTCTCGGCTAAATAGACCTTGACGTTACGGGTTTATTAGATGTTCCTGGTAAGCACAGAGTAAAGAGATTACAAAACTATTTCCTGTTTTCTACTCTGGGCATTTTGTACATGGTTTCAGTTACCCTTTACAGCCAGTCCCCCCTTTTCTTCCCCCGTGTGGGTTTTTCTATAGAAATGGGCTGACAGACAGGTATACGCTTGGATTTATCTTAAGTACTAAAATTATCCAAGGTAAGCTAGCAGAAGTAATGCAGGAAAATAGTCTGTCTGTTTTTAAAGAAATAGGATTGAAAATTAGAGAGCATGAAAATTGGGAGTTTTTTTTGTAGCAGTTTATAATACTTTTATTATACTTATCACCACAGTAGCTAAATGTAATTTTATTTTTAATTATATACTTCAGCCATGACCTCCAATACAGATCAGTAATTATTTTGTCAACTGGTGATTTTTTCCCCCACTTAAAGGAATGGATTTATACAATTTGGACAACAGATGAATGCTCAAGTTTGAGGGAAAGAAAAGTTATTTTTGGTAAGAAACCAAGCAGAGGAATCCTTATGGTGATAAAGGAAAAGTTCTAATACTTTAGATGTGAATGAAAGCAGGGTTCTTAAAAGCTAACTGCAAACAGCAGCAGAGACTACAGAGGACTACAAGTCTGTATTTTCTGTATAAAAGTACACAATAATACAGCTATGAGACAATGATTTCTGGTTTCAGAAACAAATGCCATTTAATTAACATCCTGTGGATTTCTTGAGAGCAAAATAGAACAGACAACTTAAAATACCCAGAAGAAATTGGTCACCAGCTAATTCAAAAAGACCCGATTATCAAATGTATGACATTTTCCCCTGATAAGCCTAAAAATATTTCCTGGGAATGTGTTAACAATGGACATTTCCAGTGTTAAGCACCAGTTGCTACATCTAGTGGCTGTTAGTGTCTTAGGTCACGCCTTACAAATTCCAGGGTTATTAATGCATTTGTGATTTATTAGAAACGGTGTCTAGAACACTTACTCATTCTTGGTTGCATCTGAATGAAAAAGAAAAAAAATAAAGGATTACGGACCAATGTCAGTGAACCTTAGTTTGGCAAATGAAAAATGTTATTAGTAACTTGGCAGAGTAAGGCAAGTTAAGCGTTGAATAAAGTTATGTTTAAAAAAGATTACAAAGCAGCAACTTTGGTTATATCCTGCATCACAAGTTTGGAAAGTTGTTTAAGCAAATAAGATAGAAAAGAGAATTAAAAAAAAAAAAAGCTACAAACGATAAGATTGACCTAATTACCACGGTTATGCAAGAGAGTGACATAAAACTAGTTCCACTACCAATCACCTTAAAAATAAATAAATTCTTGATCCAGTGTCAAAGGGACACCTCAGCCACAGCAGTGCTGCTATCCTGGAGCAGCCAGGTTATTGTTAGGCTGCTATGTAAGCAGGCAGCAAACACCTGCAGCTGCTGGGGAGCTGAAGATTTGCTCGTGTATTCACAGAAACGAGTTAGATGCTTCTGCAGATTTTGCAGATTTATTTTGCAAGCTTTAAGGTGACAGAAATTAAAGTATTAACTACATAAAAAAAAAAGAGAAGTATAGCTTATCTTTGTTTTCCATAGCTCATGCTATGTGCTGTAATGGGAAGCAGAAATCCCCACCAACACACCTCGTGTAGTTTCCCAAGCATGACAGAAAAGTTTCTTCCCAACAGAAGAAATGTAAAACGTAGGATTATAAAATAAAGATTTTTAAAAATTTTATTCCCTCTACAGGTAGCAGACCTCAGTATGTAAAAGTCTAATCATTTTCCTAACTTGGTTCAACTGGTCACAAAGCAAGTTCCAGAGCTTTTTTTTTTTCCACTTAAGTAATTTTTTCTTTAAATAATGAAATATGCTTTTTAAATTACTATTAACAGATTGGCTTCCTCTGGTAAAACAAGAGGACAAAAACGCATGTAACAATTTGTTGCAGTTAAAACAATTAGTTGTGAATTTCCACTCAATATATTATCCCTTTTCTTTCTGCAGTTTCAAGATTTTCTGCAGACAAGTTGTTTCAAACAGAGCTGGCCTCTGTGCAAGCCCCAGCTTCACTCATGGAAGTTTGAGGTCACGGTATTGTTCATTATATCCTCAAATAATTTACCAGCAAGCTCAGTTTCAATGCATTTAAACTTGGGCCTCTTGTTTTATTGAGCACAAACAATTTCTTTAACATCCATGTGCATTAGTTACAAGAGCTGGAAGGGACAAAGTAAACAGTGAGCTTTAAAGCTCTTAAAAAATAATGGAGTATAGGGTCCCAGTTCTTCTTTAGAACATTGCAGTGGTTTATCTTTGGGCATCCTACATCATAAACCAGCCAAGCTTTTATTTTAAAAATGTGTGCCTAAGAGCCGTAGATAGAGGAACACCAGCAGCTCTGTGACAAGGACATGTAAAAGCAGGGGTTGCACGGTCTTCTCCACTAGGCCCCGAAGCCTACCCAGCGAGCAGGGCCTGGTTCATCTTTCCCCGGCCTTCACCTGCTCCCCACACCATGCCCACCCCCAGCACAACCACAAACCTGGCCTTTGGCACGTTGTACAGATGTGGAAGCTTTCATTTTTGGGAATGCTGTACTTTCATCTTACGTTAGTGCCCAAACTAACACTACCTAGAAGGATGTGATCAGAATCTAATGTATGACTTATTCATCAGTGGTCTTTAGAATTGTTTTGCTAGTGATCTTGTTTTGAAGAAGTCACATCTGTGGATTCAAGTGACAAGAGATGGATGAGGGTGGAGGAGAACATAGCTTTGTAACAGCCACAATGAAGGGACAGGACATGAAGAGCGTTTAAAAAACAAACCTTGAAAAATGCTGGCCTTCCTCAATAAACATTAATACTTCTTTGTCACGTATTTGTGTATCTATAGACATAGATTGGATATAGTACCATCTTTCTGGACAGCATACCCTACTGACCTAGGCCACACATGCACAGGAATATTCACCCAACAAATTCTGCAAAGTTTAGGAATTCCTACTTATGCAAAGAACTGTATGTTGTTGTACTGACTTCTCCACAGCTTATCAATTTAGAACTGGGCCAGGCCATGTCTCCTATGCAGACACGCTCCCCAAGAAATAAAACACTAACCTGACACTGTCTATAGTTAAGGATCATTGACATAATATTAGGTCTTAGTGCCTCTGACAACGTTGACTCTTAAGGAGTGTCTTACCCTGTTTTAAGCAAAAGTATTGTGAAGGTGGAGAGGGGGGAAATGCCTATCACCCCCTTCCACTGAGGATTCATGAGCAATTATCATGAACAGCTCCGTGCTGTTACCCAAGAGAGTGCTTATAAGTAACTGAAATTAATACAATTGTAGGCTGTTAGAAAATCTTCTTATTTTCTGTTACCCCTACTAAAGAGGAAAAAAGTCCTTTTAAAAGCAAGCAATCAGTGTCACTTGTTTGAAGTGGATAGGCAACTTCTGAAGAAGTCAGAAAATGAACAGGAACAACAATTTTGTATTTTGGAAGCTGCCCACAGTTTTCTCTGCAATATTAATACGTTTCTCCAGAAAGCTTACAGTAGTATTTCTCAAATTGAGCCTCTGCCTCTTCTGGGAATTGTGAAAGGCTGAAAACAGTAGCAAGAAACCACTTGGTAGTTTTCTTTTAGCTACAAACAAAACATAAAGTTTCGTGAAATATTAAAGAAAGTTGAAAGCAGGCTGACGTATAGCTGGCAGCAGCTCAGTTCCTCTAAAGTATGGCAGTATTTGTATCTGTAGCTAACTACTGAATTCATTCAATTAGATTTAGCTAAGTCTGTTGGCTTCCACAGCTGGGGGACAGAGGGATGGCAGGAAAGACTTAGAGAACTGACCATATCTACTGGAAACTCACATTCAAAAAGCCAGTGGCACAGGTTAGCACACACCCCATCAGCCAAAAAAGGCACCATTGAGGATGCATAAGCAAACAGGATCCTACTGCAAGGATGCAATCACCTAGGAAATAGGTACTGCTTAATTGAACAGGAATTGGTCAGTCACCACAACAAGAGCTCTGACAGCTTAGGAAATGCAGTTGCTTGTACTCTAGTATAAAAAAAAAAAAAAAAAAAAAAAAAAATATAAATTAATAAAAAAAAAAAAAAAAAAAAAAAAAAAAATACCAAGTAAATAAACACAAAACAGCTGAAAAAAACTTCAGAGGATTTTTGGTTTTGGCACTCAGGATGCCAGAAAAAAAGCCACAACAGTATCAAGAATTTGTCTGCAATATAAGACATGCAGGACTGCATTTACAGAGAGAAAGCAAACATATTCCTCCAACTAGTAACTAGCTCAGAATGACAAAGAGAGCTTTTAATTAATTATTGTAACTGGGTATCATACAAACTTTTTAAAAAGTTCTAGTTTAATTTTGTGCTCAGTATGCCTCTGTTAGAAATGCCTGAGCTTTAATTATATTTTCCTTACTCTTTGAAAACTAATTCTTCGTAGTGATTTGTGCATATCTATTCAATTCCAGTAGTTCTGGCACAGAAGATATGCACCAAGGAAAAGTGTTTTTTGGACTGAAAACCTTCTCAAGCATACACCAATATATAAAAATGATACAACTGCTTAAAGTAAGCGCTAAACTTCAGTCTAATTTAGTAATTACATTTTGAAATATCACATTGAGTAATTCTGATCTGAGAGTTAAATCATTAATTGAAAGTTATCTTCCTTTTTTTCCTAGAAAGGAATCAGTAAGGCCATGTTTTTATAGTTATCAAAAACTATGCTGGTCTTTACAAAATACTGACCTGCAATCTGCAGAAAGTAATCATGATTCAGACAATATTTGTTTATTACAGATCCAGCTAAAATGAAAACTAACTGTCCTACCCTAGTTCCCTGCATAACTCTGGATGACAAAGCAGACCACATTCATTAGTGCAAGACTTCTGGCAGCACCCAAGGAAGCAGTCAAAACTTGCAATTCCAGTAAGTTTCCTCTGTGTTATAACAAACATGAAGATACTGTTTCCTCTGCAGTTACCCACATAATAAAATATGTAGAGATCTATTTAATTCACTACACTTCCTTATTCATAGATGTTTAAGCTATGCGGAGATACTTTTAAAAATGTTCTTCCAGTTAAAAAACAACAAAAAAAAATCTAGTGAAAATAAAGTCATCTTTATTTAACAAAGGGATAAAGGCAAAGAATATATAAGAATTTCCTCAGCAGGACTTCTGTCTAAAATTTTCTGCAGGTTTACACTGTCACATAAATCTCCTAAACAAAAATATACTCTCTAATCCAAGCCAAAGATTTGTCCTTTTTAAAATAAAAAAAATTGAATGCAGATGAAATATTTGTAATTTCATTCATTCGGTGATCTTTAGATCTTGTTCCAGATCTGAAATTAGTTCTTTGATACCTGTTAACATGCTTGCCATATTACACAACTGTGGCCATATCCATTTACTCCGCTATCTGCCTCAACACAGATGAGCAACTCGCTTGGCTAGTCATAGACTTCCTTGTCTGCTACGTTATCTGAACAGTGATTAAATTAAATGAGTGCTATGGGAAGAAAGAAAAGGTTCAAGTTTTTTTCTTTTTTAGATCATAATTCAATTTCTAGCATCTAAAATTTTATTTAAATTTTTAAGTACATTTTTTTCCTATTAGTTGCTAGAGGTAGGAAAAATGCATTCTCATTTGTAAGCTTTAATATTCTCAAATCCCATTCAACATTAACTTCAATATTCCATCCAAGCCTGTAAATGCATGTGTTAATTCTGCAGACATATGCAACACTAAAAAAATAATGAATGCATCTCTATATACAGAGGCATTCCTTTTAATTTTCCATTCAGTATGCATCTCAATTTTGCATTAGTGCTTTCCAACCTTAACCCACCGACACTCTTGAAGAGGCAGGTACAGATCATGTACAACTCAAGCATAACACTTTAGTACACCAAAAACAAAGTCTTTATCCGACGATCTCAGATACTATTGCGGCAGCTAGTAATTGTTTTTGGAGTGCAAAAGTGTAATGCGGAAAACATGTCAAAGAAGAGGGAGGCAATAAATAATTAACTTTCAGTAGTGCTTTTTTTCACTGGGAAGTTTCTTTTTTATAATACAAAAATGAGTAAGGAAAAAAAGAGGTGAGCAACTGTCTAAACATCAAATCAGTCACAGACTCATGATTAAAAACTTCATTGTTCTCAACTTCCAAATTCACGCTTAAATATTGAGATGCAACTACAGAATAACTTTGATCTTCTTGAAATTATTCTAAGAGTAAAGGAATCTACCTACAACCAGAAAGGGTACCAGACTTCCAGCATCAAAGAAAGTAAAATTCAAAGGTCCAAAACTTCTTACCAACTTTCAGAGTCAACACTAAGTATTTCTGAGAGCTTGGTCTCCTGCCTGTTATTTGCAACTGGGGACCTAGACTAAAGGATGTGATTATTACCCATTACAGGATGTACCAAAACAAAACGCTTACTGGGGATCTGAAAATGTAAAAATATGTTTTCTGAGGATAAAACAACAAAAATAGCAACTTTCATTTTATATGCAGACTGTTAAATAATATTCTTTTTATCTGAAGCATGCAACTGCTTTCACTGGAAGAAATCAGTTTGGTAACTTTCAGAATTTACAGACATTAATCTGTAAACTTAAAAAAATGCACTACAAGTAAAAACTAGTTTCTGCTTTACTATCAAAGATATTCTTCAGACTCCAGACCCACATATAAAACTTGCAGCTACGGATTTCTGTATTAAGCATGGAGTATAATTTTCAATTAAGCAAACTAGAAATTCCCGTTAAACCCTAAGACCCAGGCACTATTACCAACCACAAGAGAGAATTTCAGTAAAACTTCCGCAAAAAATTCTGTAAAAAAAAAAAAAAATGTAATTCCCCCCCCTCTAGTAAATACATATTACAATAGACAGATTCTTCCCTGAAGTGCTACAGGGTAAGAACTCAACAATTCCCTGTATACAGTCTGATCTAATTGGGAACTACCAAAATCCCAGCTCATTCTTTACCCATTTTCTCTCCTACACCATCTTATTGCAATGATTATTCATGAAAACAGTGGAAGACAGTGTTTGTAGATTTATAATAAGGGCAGCAGAGTCTGTTTATAGCTGTTTGTAAACACATATTCATAATAATTTTGCTCAGAAGCACAAAGCTGAAGTGTTTTTGTCAGCACTAGTCCTCCCTGCTTTCCCAGTTCTCCCTCCATCAGCACAAAATTGAAATAGTTCCAGGACGGTTCTGTTCGCCACAAATTTAAGCTGCTTTTTTTGTTGCAGAATTTATTTCTCACTTGAATGAAACGAGTCCTTTAAAGCCTTACGGTATGGAATCTGTAACCTAAACGTAAGTCACAGGACCGATTTCCAACTTTCTGAATCGGTCTGGAGACACTGAGAAAAACTGAATAACCCTTCATGCTTAGGGCTACGTTCAAAGACTGTGAAAAATTGCAAGTCTGGATATTATATCATCTACTAATAACCCTGACTGTGCTACTACATAGTGAGAGGCTCCCAAAAAGGAAAGCAGGAAGAAATATGTATGAATGAAAAGGGACAGGCGAAGTAAAATAGTAAGAAATAAATGTAACTGATTGATTTCATCAACTCCTACCTTTCCAAAAATTCTCTTTGTATTTCAGATATAAGCAAAAGCACCACCACAAATCAGGAAGATAAAAATTAAATTCCAAATGCTTTTTTGTGTCAGTTACTGACAACAGATTGCAGCTGATTCACCCCAGCCCACACTACATTTCCGTTTCTTTGCAGAAAATACAAGGTGCTTAATTCCCAACAAAACTACCACATCAAAAAAGAGAGAGAATAACTACCACAGGGAAAAGACGATACATGAAATAGCCCACCCTTCTCTGTTAAGATCATCCTAGTTGGATGATAAACACTTTAAGATGGCTTGATAAATTGAATTAAACTCTTGCTAATTGCTAATAAGCAGCTCCTAAATGCTTTTAGGTGATACTATAATTGGAAAACGTTATTATAACATTGCATGTAGAATAAAGGAGTAAAAGAAAACTTCCAGCAGGCCTAGCACACCAAAAACTGACAAACAAAACTGAACAGAACATTAGCAGCCGAATATTCTCAGGTTAAGTGTCAGAAGTGACAATGAGTTCAAACCCTGTTCATTTTTCAGAGATACCACCAAAATCAAATCAGAGCTACACAGCATATGAATCCCCCTCGAACTGCACGAATATACTATGTCATTTTGTTGTCTGGTGTAGGGGAGAGAAGGAGAGGGAACGTGGGAGAACAAGACACAGCAAAAGCTCTTTTTGTGCCCCAGTTGTATTGCCAGATGAAAAAGCCAGCAGATCATTTGCACGGTGCTAAACACGCAAAAGACCCTAAAAAAAAAGCAGAAAAACCCAAACATCTTATGTGCTAAGGCCATAAATAAAACTAGTTTTACAGTTCACTTTTCTTTTTAATTTATGCTTCCTGTTGATACTTAAACAAGACTAATTGAAAAGAAATATACTTAACAGTAGCACCTTCGCCAAGTAAGAGATTCCCAGTTTCACAATCCCTTCACCTTCCCAGAAACTGTCTAGCGCATTTAAATAGCGTCAAGGGGCAGAGAGGAAGCATTTTTTCTGGGGCTAAATTCAAAGAAGGCTTTTAGAGGACATTGTGTCCCGTCATTAACTTTTCTTACATACATACTTGTCACTTCTTGTAAGAAATCCAGACAGGGTCGGCTACTTCCAGAAATACTTATTGAAACAGCCAGTGGGGTCTGTCCTTCATAGTTCCTTGTGTTAGTGTCCGCTCCGTAATTATATAACATTTGTGCACAAAGCACATCATCTCTAAGAGCAGACAAGTGTAAGGGCGTCTGTCCATCTTCCAAGCGACCCAAGTTTGTGTCCGCCCCTCTCTGAAGGAACATTCGGCAGTAAGAGTGATTGCTTTTGATCACAGCGTATCGTAACAGGAAACCATTTTGAATGTCGATGTTGGCATTGTGATCCAGGAGGATTTTCACACAGCTTGACCTCTCTCGGATAATGGCCAGCTGAAGCGGTGTGGTACCTTTATCACTGAGCGGATCAACCTCAGCCTTGAACTCCAACAGGAGCCTGACAAATGAGTCTCTGCCATAGTGGGCTGCTACATGGAGGGGAGTCCAACCATCGTTGCTTTTTGCATTAATAATGTCACTTCTATATTCAGATTCCAACATCAAGCGTGCAATCCTCGCTCGGCCATGCATGGCTGCATAATGCAGAGCAGTGAAGCCTCCAATTAAGTCCTTAACTGTGGGATCAGCTGAAGTTAAAATAAAATTAAAAAATAATTAGAAGGCGTTACAGTAATCCAGTGCTGCAAACAAATAATCAAATGATTGAGTGTTATTCTTTTCAGGCATAACAAGACAGGATTTTTTTTGGACTTCAAAATAATTCTTGCTTTCAAGAACCAAATGCTATTTTAAAGAAAAAGCTAAATTATATTTATGAAAGAATTACACAAAAAAGACCTTTTCTTTCATATACATATGTTTTCATTTGACAAATAGTTTTCCACATCTTTCTAGCACTCTTAGGCTAATTACTCAAATCTCTGTCCATCCAGTTTTCCTCCAGCTCTGTAATATTACATTTCTTTCTCAATGCTGAGCTTTTTTATTTTCCCTTGTGTTGCTTCTTGGTCTTAAAAAGAAGCATGTGTAGAAACATCTGCTGTCCCAAATTGCGGATGTTTTGTGGTCTGGCAGGATTGTATTGTTTTTAGGGTGTAATACTGTATTAGGTAAAATGTTTCTCTGTGGTCTGCAGGATTTCCAAAGCATGTACGATATATGTTATTTTAGATTATCTTGATAAAGTTTGTTTTTATAAATGATGAATCTGTTCTGAATTTATACTTTTACAAAAATTTAAGATTTTACAGGAATGTAAGCAACCACGTATGGAAGGAGTCAGGAGAAATGTTAGTGCAGAGTACAAGTGATTAGACAGATAGCCCCCCATGCACCCCAACACAGCACAAAAACTTCATCTGATTTATGAATTTAAAAACAGAACATAACCAAATCAATTTACTTAATTTCCTCTCCACACCCAGACTTGTAAATCAAATGACTATTCCCACGTACCCAACTAATTACTGTAGGAAAGGTGCGTGCCTCATTACCCTTTCTCAGCTAGAAAACAAGCCAGGCTGCAAGCTTTCTCCTTCCAGCATCGGTAGATGTTGCCTGACGGATAGTAAAGAGTACAAACCACAGCTTGGAAGTTTGAGGCACTTTCCTAACCTAAGCTTCCCAGCTGGTAAAAGGAGATACTGTCTGCGCGAGAGACTAGCATTAAGCTGACATTATTAATATGCCTGTAACAACTGCTGGGTCCTGTTCTTCGTAGTTGCTTGTATTTGTTTCCGCTCCATAAACACACAACATTTGCAGCACAAAGAACAAATCATTTCTAAGAGCAGACAAGCGTAAGGGTGCCTGCCCACCTTCCCTAATCTTGACAGCGCCGTCCTGGCACCTTGGCATTGAGTTCTTTGTGGATTCCTCATCTATATAAGCAAGTTAAGTTCAGAATGTAAACTACAAACTACTTTAGCCTAGATCTAACGATGGTTTGAATGTGCAAAGGTGCCATCAGGAAACAGGAATGAGCTTCCCGATATGGATGTACTGCAACCCCATCCAGATAACACACTGAGGCAGATGCCCTGCCAAAATAATAGGGCAGGAAAGACAGAGTTCAGAACACAGCTGCAAAGGTGATCCAGCAGCTCTAAGGAATTTTTAAGATTTAAAGAGAAGACTGAAGGAAGGAAAAAAAAAAAAAAAAAACAAAAAACTAATGGAGCCTGGCTGCGCAATTAAAATAGCACATGTAGAAATAACACGTGAGAACTGCCTCTAGTAAATAAATAGAGTGGAAACCTAGAAATAATGAAAGAAAGATTAAGGGAAGTGCCTACTTCCTAGTCTTTGGTGAAAAGCAGGAGTTTCAGCGCTCTGTAAAGTTATACTAACCTGAGTTAAAGCAATTGCCGAAGCATCCACAGGTGGGCAGGAAAATGAAGACCTTGACTGAATAGGTGGTTGCTAACCTGCACTATGACGATGCCCGGTATTTTAGCCGAGAATCAGTACAACCCACACAGTCAGACTGAGACACTGCTTCAAAGTGATGTGAGCTGCTCCCACGATCTCTTTCTTTGCACTGCTCAGACTATTCTAGATTAACTCCTGACCGGCGATAGGTAAAGTTAGTAGCACAAGCATGAGAATTAAGATGCAGAGGGATGATACATTCTGAGAAGCAGAATTAGGGAGAAAGTTGGACATAACAGAAGGAGACAGCAGCAGCCAGGGCCATTTTTCACAAAAACAGTTAAAAAATAAAATTGACAACCACTGTTTCATATTCTGCCTTCTCTCTTCCACTCTGTTTTGGGCATGCAAGTCAATCACTTCTACCTTCTAGCTGAGGCACAAGATGTTGCTGCTAGCCTGGTTAGTCTATGCCATTTCTGAAGTCAATCAGATCTGCCCCAAATTGCGTGTGTATGCTTGCGTGCACAAACATTTTCATAGAAGTTGTTGTAACCCAAAAGCTACAGTTAAGTTCACAAAATAAGGATGTGCCTTCTCTATGGCTTTAAGTTCCTTTCCATATTTTCTCTCCTCTCAAAATTTCATCACATCAAGGTCAACCAAAAAAAAATACAATGTCATGTAAGACAAGTGTCTCAACAAGAATAGGAAAGAAATGTCTTACCTGGGCAACGAAGGAACACAACTAACCTTCCAGAACCAAGCCTGGTAACAAAAACTCACGATAAAAATATAGTGATTCCTGTTAAGATTATGGGTTTCTAGTGAGCTAAGGGTACCAGTTACCCCCTTGATTAAGAAAGCAATTTTAACAAGACCAAAACATTATCTGCTGCTATTCAGCAAATGTCTTGCTGCCACCTCCTGTAAAACTTCTGAACTGCACAAGGGCTTTTAGGACCTGTGTTATATCACATACAATTTCTATCCTTTCAGTCCCTGTATTAGCAAAAAGAATACTGCAAAGTTGATGATGTCTCAAAAGCTTTGGTTGCTGTACTTTTTTTTTTTAATATAAAAAAAAGGCTTCAACATGTTGTAAAATAACTCTCTCCCCCTGGAATGCAAGCAAGGTAGAAATGAATTGGGAAAGAATTCACTTAGCTTACCTTTCAGATTCTGCAGAGGGGTAAAAAAGTACCTGGTACAAGCGTATTTAACTAGGAAGGGATGAAGCCAGCACTTGCCAGCATTTCTTTATCTTGCCTCCATCCTGATTGTTTGACAATTATAGTTATTTCTTCTCAAGCTTCCCATTAATTTGGGGATAGCAGAATCTAGAAATATGAACAGCTGCATTTGGTCACTTCTAATGTTCTTAAATATAACGCAAAATACAGTGACATAAACCTTGAGCTGCTTATCAAGGGTACCGAACTACTATAATCAACCTCACTTGAGACAGAAAATTGCAACACAATGATACTCGTGATCTCAGTTCATTTGAAAGTTGGGCACCTAAGCTAGTCATTTAAACCTCACTCAATGAGACTCATTGCTAATACTGTAATCTAGAGGATAGATAGATTCCTAAAGAAAAGTCTAAAATTTTAGAGTTTAAATTTACCGCTCAAAGCGACAACTTCCTTTCTTTCATGACACTTTCATTAGCTTACTCTATCAGTCTCACTGGGGAAGCCGAGAAAGCAGTGCTTCTGGCTTCATAAAGCACTTCCATTATTTCAAGTTTACTCCCCCCAGCTAGGACTTGGTTCTGACCACATGGTTAGGAAACGTGGCTACTGCATGGCTAATCTTTTGGACAACATTGATACAAAAGACATCCACAAAGGCATTACTACACAAGACCACTCTGAGCTTTAGGGAGGGATGAGCATTTGGCACTCTTCAGTTTCTCCTGGATTCTCCGTGACCTTAAAGTCGGATACCTTGCAGCCAAGACTAAAAATAAATAAATCTGCTCAGATACTTCCGTCACTCTTCGATTTCTGAGAGCTTTAGCAAATCATTTTTCACTTTAACACAAGTAACAAGAAGCTGTCCTGCTCAATTCATGTTGAGAGTTATCACCAAGAGACAGCTAGCCACAACATGCTTTCAGGACCTTAGCTGATGGTAACTCTCAACTGTGATGGGAATTATTAAAACAGTTTTTGTGCGGCGTTATATTGCAACAGACAATACCTCATTTTAAAAGCAAAAAATACATAATCCAAGATCACTGAAAACTATACTCCTGTTTTTGTTTTGTTCTCCTACTGAGCGTTGTGACTCTGGATTGTTCCTGTGAATAGAAACAACTAGCTTCATGGAATCTTCACTTTATTAAAATGTGACAAAATACATTAAGTCAAATCCACTATTTTTCACTTAGGAAAACTAAGTTTCTCCACACTTCCGATCCAGTTTCCACGTTTCATAAGAATGCTTGTTATCTGACCTATAACCTCCGTACCTAGCTGCTATTTCTGCAGGCTTTACCCTTAAATTTGACCTGTTACTTTAGGCGTTTTGCCCATCTATCTGTCTCTTCTTGTTTAGCAGAAAATAAAACGCTTCCTCCTGTTCCACCACCTCCACTCCAATCAGCCAAGCTGCATACACAATGCTGTCCCCTGGCTCTTTTCTTTGCTGGCGAGCAATGCTGGAAGAAGAGAGAGAAAAAGCAGGAGGCAGCTAGGTCATGACTCCCATAAGAAGCTACCTCTTACTTCCAGGTCAGCGATCAGATTCCTTCTCAGTGTTTATTAGCCAAAATCCATCTCAAGCTCACTACCACTCAAGCCTATGTCAGTGCTCTTCCAGCGTCCAAGATCTGAGGCATGGCACTCTACCCTCAGCAACAGCCCAGCATGGTTTTCTTGTTCCTGTCCTATGAAAATACCTCCAGCTCTGCTAGGCTTCGGCATCACATCTATCACCGGTCTCCCCCTTCCTTCCCACTAACCCTCAGATACCCTCTTTTCTCCAGAACTTCATCCAGTCCCTCCCCTTTATTACCAATACACATCTAGTCAGTCCTATACTGTAAGTTTCATACCAGAAAATGACTTTTTTCACCCCAATATCATTGGGGTCCAAAGGGATTAACACCCAACGTCAAACTAATCTACTTCTCGAGAGGGAGGAAGGCGGAGACTTAAGAAAGGTAGACACAAGCCTCTCACTAATGAGGCAGACATGATTAGTTTGCTTTTAACAGTCAGCTCATTCACTGCTCATTAGCTCACTTGTGACATTATTATGTTTTAAATACTCATTATCTTTTATGCCTCTGTTTTGAGGCAAAACAAGGTAAGGCACAGAACAGCGCCAATTTTCTGAAGGGAGGCTCAGCTACAGAAAAGCTGCTGTAGATGACTAACCCTCACACTATTTGTTACTCAACTTTCTCGTCCTGGTGATTAAACTCCGTGCTGCTTCCAGCACAAGGAATCTGTCTCATTACAGACAGTTTTCATCAGGCATCATATTCAGTTTGTACTTCATATAGAAAATAGTAACAACAAAAGATAGAAAACCAAAACAAAACACTATGCCAGCAGCTATTTAATAGCAAAACCTATACAATGAAGACAAATAGGGTTTATGGTTTTGTTTTTCCAGGTCATCTTCAAGCTCGCAAAGTTAGAGCATACATTTTGAGACTCACAGCCCATAAAAATGAAGATTTGAGATTAACCACAGTATTACGTTTAAAAAGTAGAGTTTAAAGTTATTTATTTGCACAATTCAGTTGTTTCCCCCCTTTCAATAACAACATTGAGGGTTTGACAACATTATATAGTTAGAAATGGCAGGAGGTATATAAAAAATAGGGTCCAGTTGTTCAGGCTGTATTTCTACTGCTCTGAAATAACATACCATTAATTGGGCAAATATCACAAGCCCACTAATGCCACTCAATTTTAAGGGTGATTTATCTATACATCTGACAAATACTGCAATACAAACAAAGGGACCATGACCAAGCCTCAGATAAGTAAAGCATCAAAAAGATGATTCACTTCAGTTTCCATGGGACTAAAAACATCTTAGTTCATGATTAAGTTGATAAGAACAGTGCTAGAGTAGAGGATGCTGTTCTTGAAGAACGCTATTCAGAACATGGAGAACATCTGATTTTTGGTTTTCCTCTCTAGTGTCGCATTAGAGGTTTAAGACTATCCATTTCTAAACCTTTAGGTAGCCTTGGAAAAAGATGAGCAGGAAGAAATTCTGACGGTACCACTCAATGGGGAATAAACTTCACCCAAGCAATTATACCACTTAAACAGAACTCAACTAGTTCTTGAAATAAAGCTTGGCTATCGATAGATGCAGGAAAGGTGTAAACTCAGCTGGACTAGCTGACACTCAGACCCTCACAGAGAGTAGTGTTATCATAAAGTTCAGCAGACTGCGTTAAAACCTACGCGGAAATGTAGTCTTTAACGTGACTTGTTAACTTCTGAGAATTATGAAACAATCTTCCCTACAATTTCATCTCAAGGACCTGCCTTCCTTAATAACAGCCTCTAACAGTAGAAAGGCCTATAGCGAGTGCATTTAAGTTTATAATGAGCTCTTTGCCCTATTTTTATAATGCTTATTCATTCTTTTAACAATTCCTGGGCGATTCTGAAAAAACTGTCAGGCATTAAGATCTAAAGCTAATCTATTACCTCATTCACAGAGCATGCATCAGATAGAAACAGAAATGAAGCAGCACTCCAATGAAAGAGGAAAAAAAAATCAAAAGTAGTCTGGCAACTAATTGGTGCTGGAAAGCCATACAATGGGAATTGGGATAGAAAGTGTGAGATGGGAATCAAGATTTCTCTCTCTAGGCAACTCACCTCCATGTTCAAGAAAAACACGGACACATCTCTCTTTCCCTCTTGCTGCAGAGAAATGAAGCAAGGTCCAGCCATTGGCATCGCGACCATTTGGAGAATATCCTTGCTCCAGCATCTTGCGCACGGTGTGAACATCGCCAGCAGCAACTGCAGCCTGAATCTGCAATTCTTCCTGTAGTTCAGGGTTCCTCCGACAGTGATGGTGTAACATCCTAGCTGAATCTGCCTTTTACAGAAGCGTCATGAGGTCGCACTAGTCACCTTGAATCAATATAAAGCATGAATTAATTAGGACTGGAACCAGGAAAGAGATCTGAAAAAATAATTAGTACTAATGAAAAGCAATGCTATGATTTACTCTCTATATGCAGAGCAAAGCCATCTTATATACAGGATAAAACACAAGTAATCTCACTATTGCTAGCAAAATCTTAGTACGCATCACTGAATTGCAACTGAAAAGGACACTTACACATAACAAATAGTAAACATTTCTTCAGAAACGACAGCATCAACAAGCAGACCACAGTTAAAGCACCTGAACAACAAACAGGATGAGAGATCTCCAGGACCCAACACTCCTTTAAGATCACACCCTGCTATTAACCATTGCTCCAGAGATACTGCTAAATACATCATCTAAACTGTTGCATGAAACAGCACGGTATTGCTACAGCAATTGAACTATGATTTTTTTCTTTATTATTTTTTTCTAGAAATATGTCACCTCTAAACTTAATTGAAAATGTGTTCTATTACTAAGGTAATATTTTCCTGTGACCTACTGCACAGGAATATTAGTAACACCAATGTTCAAAGTGAGAACTTGAGCCTGCTCTTCCCCCCCCCCAACTTTTTTTTAATGTTAGAGTCTATTTCCTGTATTTTGGCTTGTGGGCTTCTTTATTAGTACATAATGTAAAGGACCTTTATATTCCAAAACCAGGCAAAGATATTAAAGCAGACCTAAGAACATAAAAGTGCAGTTAATACAGTCCTGTCAAATACCATGAATACAACAGAACAGTTCAACTTATAATTACCTTGATAAAGGATATGAGAGGGCTGGGCCAAAAGGCTACCTAAAGTAGCCATTGTCAGAGAGCCTAGAATACCAGCATATATTGGGGAAGAAAAGAAAGAACAACAAAAAAAACAAAACCTATACTCCATGCCCTGTTTGAAAAGCACTCATCTGCAGTTCTACTTGCTACCCAGCTGAGGATAAGAAAAAAATACAGAAAAAAATGCTCAGAAATTCTTTCACAGCACACAAAATCTGTTCAGTATTTACATTTTTACATACATGCTATCATACTCCATTATCAGGTATTCCTAGAATGGAAAGGAATATTAGAAGAATAATTTAGGGAATGAAGAAGAGGAACTATTAAGGAATGCTGAGCAATAGGAGTCTCAGAAATTATTGCAATGGATGTCAAGGCAGAACTAGAATATTAAAGAAAAAAAATGTATTTAGACTGCTGTAAAGTTAATCAAGAGTAAAGTACAACAAGAAATTCCGAAGAAGAAAATGAATTTTAAGTGATCCTTAAAATTTACACCAACCCCCATTTTATTAGACCATCAACCCACATCACCACCTAAGCCTACGTTTACGTAAATACAGATTTCCAGATCCTCATGATTCATAGGTCACTCAAAAGGCATTGCAATCAACTCCTCATATCCCACTGGGCACTTGTTTTTCTGTGATCCAGGTACGCACACAGACAATAGGAAAGTGAAAACATCAATCACTGCCATCCTTCCAGATAAAGGCATAGATGTCTATTCACTCTTCTTATTACCTGGTTGCGCTCATCGCAAAAAAGTTATTTGTGTGCTGCTTGCAGAGATATAAACTTCTAATGAACAGGTAGCCACAATGACCCTACTTACACAGCAAAAATGGAAATTACATACAGCAAATGCCTGCCTTTGACATTTATAAATGCTTCAAGATACTACGCATGGCAATAGAGACTAATTCAGCATAGGGCTATGAAAGACAGTGATTTAGCTCAACAGGTTATACGTGGCTTAGACACTGGCTTGGTTTTGTTTTACAGTATGGACTCCATTATCTGACACTGGAAGAAGGGGATTTGCAAACTGGCACCTGCTAACTCAATAGGTTCAGCTTCTGCATCATATTCAAAAATCAAACTCGACTAATCTGATGACAATGGAAGTATTTCTATTGACTCTAATGGGCTTTTGCTAAGCTCTTTTCTAAACTCCAATTAGCACTTCAGAATGTGCTCACCTATAATACAGGGAGCTTGACTTCGTTCTAGATCACACCACTAACAGTACTGTTAATGAAATTCCAACTGCAAGAACAGCATCTTGGGTTTATAGGTGAAAGCTGACTGAATAAAGTGTCTGATTGTAAGTATGAGTTAGGGGGAAATCCTTCAGAAACAAAATCAAAATGCCCCCATACCCTCTACCTCCCTCCCTCCCCCCCAAAAAAAAAGAGCATGCCCCTAATTTTCTGTGTCAAAAACCAAGATATGTAAACTCTTTTCCTCAAACTGAGGATATCTGATGGAGAACATTCTACCACCATTTGTATAGTCCCTACTTGTAAAGGAATAATATCTGCAAGATCCCACAGTGTCCTGGAAATGAAGGTCAAACGTGTTGTTCAAAGAACTACAGAAAGAGACAAGATGACCATACAGGTGAGAAGGAATGGATTTCTCATTTGAGGGGCCAGCAGTATCCCCCCCAAAAGTATCTACGAAGACAGTTGGTTGAGAAAAAGCAAAGCTCTTTATATCACACTTCTCAGCTGGTGGGTACATTTGTAATGCAGCATTACAAAAAGTTGGCACTGGCCCCATATGTTGCATGTGACTAGCAGAGCTTATTCAAATTAGCTAGTACTAAAGTACGTAAGTACCAAAACATACAAAGCAGAAGACAAAGTCAGGCATAAGCAGCTCTTTTTATCACTTGCGTAGTTTCTGTAAATATCTACTCTTCTATCTCACCCCTATGGCAAGCAATGAAATTCAAATTACAAGAATACTTAACTGCAGCACTGAAGGTTTCAGGATAGTTCTAGACACACCAGCTTTGAAAATAGGTTAATTTCCACCCCACGGATCATTTACAAATCCCGTTTATAAATCTCCATTTACGGCGTCAATCTTTGGAGAAGGAAAGGGGGACTACTGGAATTCATTAGCCAATTGGCACTTTAAATATTTAATGTTTTGTAACTCTAATCAATCTCATTCAGAACGTAGTACGCATTCGGATTGCTACGTACTGGCTTTCTTCATGCAAGTACAAAATTAAAATGAGTATGAAGAAAATGTACCTATGCATTCTTGGTATAATGACTGTAAAGTGGCATGAAAATAAAGGACAATAACAACAGTTTAACTGATTTTGCAAGCACAGAAGGATAAATTCAATGTGTTACTGAATTACCTTATGAGGGGTTGTCAGTCTTTGATAAATGTCCCACTCTTCATTGTCTTCACTATTCATAATCTTGTGTGCCCATAATCTTGTGTGTCAAACAACCTGCTACCCCTTAAAAAGAACGATATTTCTTGTTAGGGACAAAAAGTAAGAGGTCTACCTACTCTTACCCTGGATCTGCGCTAGAATACCACATTTTAACACCCTCATGGCAAAAAAGTCCCCAGGTATGTTTTCCTTCATTATCAGACAGTCCTCCAGAGACTGGGGTGGGGGAGAGTTTCCTTCTGCCAGATGAGGAGAAGGCTACAGAGATTAATTTATGGAAGACAAGAGAAACTAGAGGTGTGCTTCCTCTCTGGAGTACACCTTGAAGAAACAGCCTAAGCCCTTCTCTAACCATCTCACATACCTGTCCTGCCACGGAACAAGGATGAATGCAAAGGTTACAGTAGATATTTCTGCCTAACTGCTCAGCATCTTCCCATGGGAGCCAGATGCCAGGAAAAACCTTCCACTCAGCTCCTCCCAATCCATATCTGTTTCTTTATCCCTATCCCACCTGTGTTACTCTATCTCTAGAACAAAAGCTGACAAGACCGAGCACTTCTTTCCTCGTCCTTCAGCTGGGCTTCCGTAGCACCCCCAGGTCGCTCTGCTCTCCCTCACACGACCAGCCAGGTTAACGCACGCTGCACCTCACCAACAGGCAAGCACACCTTTGCAGTACAAGCAATACCTTCAGCCCCAAAATCGTCACCCCTCTCCCCACACATCAAACCTTTCCTTTTCATATCCATGTTTACTGAGCACCAGCTACCATCCCCATCCATCTTCTTCCTTCAAACCAGCCTGTATTATTCTCCTTCGTTGTCATCCGCAGCTACCAGCATCAGTCCCAATACCTGACCGCTCCTCACAGCCCCATTGAGAGCCTGGAGTGACCGATATGACTTCATTAATTCATCGTATGCCTCTCTCTGTCTGGCCTTTCTTTCACTCTGGCTGCGAGCTGTTTGGGAAGGACCCCTCATCACGTTTATGCGCTGCGATACCACAAGTAATAAAAGCAATAATTACTGCGCCGTGTAGCAGATCACACAAACTGCGAGTTCTGTCTGTTGCATCAGACCAACTTAAGAACCGTGTAGCTTTTAGCTTAACATTTCTGTCACTTAACGCAACATAAAATCTTGCTTTCCTGATGGTAGCTCAGAAAAAGAGGATGGAGAAAAGCTCCCTTCATCCCCCTTATGCACGTTTTCCTAGAGCTTCGCTTCCCAAGATAAAACACACAAGGCTTGCAGATACGCTCACAGCCCTGCACAGAATTGCACTGCCATGACCTAATTTGATCACATTTCTAGCCTTGTTTTTGCATAGTTGATCAGTCGTTAGTTCACCTTTTTTTTTTTTAATTATTTTTTTTTGCATGATTTTCACTTAAAAACCCACACATTTTTTATTAGCTGATGCAAATTAGAATTGCACTGACTTCACAGACTACAGACAAGGTAACAGATTGCTCCACTAAAAAAGTAACAAGCTTTTTTCCCCCCAAAGGAAAATTAGCTGCATATGGCAAGAGTAAGATCTGTAACTTTAATAAAAAGAAGTTATATTTAGTGAAAGAAAAGCTCATTTACTCAACTTGACAAAGTTTGCTTAAAATACTAATAATTGTAGTGGAAGTCGCACACTAACTAAAGAAAATAAGACAAACATCATCATTTTCTTTGACAACGGGACAATTTACCAATAGATATCCTAGACTTTTCTACATTAACGCGTTATTTCATTCAAGTCATTGCACATGTTATGTGGAAAATGAATGCCAGCATATCTGAGCGTGCACTTTAAAGAATATTAAAGGCTGGTACTGAAGACAAGACCTTAGAGGGTGGTATTTTGTTCATTCACATGGCCCAACAGGCTTTATCCCTGAGCCAGGAGGCTACATATCCAACAGCAGAGCAAGGATTACACTTACTGGCACCAACCTAACTGTATACAGCAGGGAAAGTGTATCGCTATGCACGACACTTAATATCAAGCACAGAACTAATCAGGGTAGGTCCTGGTTGTACCTGAAGCATTCTACAACATTTAAACCAACCAACCACAAAAAAAGAGCCCGGTGGAATAAGGATAATCACATTAGCATTCATTACTCTCCCACCCGTTTCAAAACTCAAACAAGCTAAATGTGTTCTCACTCAAATGGCATTTCAAGAACGGACAGTGTGTTTGACAAAGAGTCTAAACGCAACCATCATCTTCCTGCGTTGCTTGGCTTCTTATTTCAGGAGCTCTACAGACAGAGTAAGGCAAACAATGTTATTTGTGTTCTCCTGCTGCAATCACAAAGTTTGCAAATAACATGTGAAATATCAAAATTTCACAGAGCCTGATGGTCCTGAATATATTTCCTGCAAGCTGCTCTATGCTACATCCCAGACAGACATCAAGCGAGGTATCCAAGTGACTGAGATGAAAATCACCGAGCTACGCATGCGTACTGCCGGCGCTGAAAGCAATGAGTTAATAGCGCATGAGTCTTCCCAACCATCACACAACAACTGTTACTTCAAAGGAAAGAAGCCTTTACACTTCCTAAGTGGTCATTAAGAGTTACAGGGTTCTCATGAGGGCATCAGTAATGCCACCTTATAGCTGGGACACGTTCAGCTGAACCAAGAGAGCTGATCTAAAAGTGCTCCATTGCCTTCAGGTGTTTATGGTACCATGTGGTGCTGTCAGACACTAACAAGCAGCTGCTGGGCTGGTACATGGTGCAGGCGACTGAAATTGAAGTTTAGAGGTGTCATTTTACCAACTATTATCCATTTCATGGAGAGGCTGAGGTCTGACTTTTGGGCCTGGTGGGGAACCAGTGAAATCAGCCAGCTCAAGTAACTTCAGGTCTGCAAACAGGAGAGCAACAGAGGAGACATCACCTTCAGAAAGCACTGGCAACGTGTCGGCTTTAACCATCCTGAGGATTCCCTCTCAGTACACTGGCAACCTTAACCACAGGCAGAACCCCAAGAAGAAAAAGCTGTGTCTCCTTCCAAATCAAGGAGCCCTCTGTCAGCGTCACAGCGAGGCCTTGCAGAGTCCTTTCCGTACGGAACGCTGCATCAGATTCACACGGCTGCAGTTCTCCTTCCACAGATCTGCACTGACCAACTGCAGGAGCTGGTGGCCTGCAGCATGCTTTGCAATCCTCCTGTACCAAGCATAAAAGACAATCCCTCTTCTAACATCTAACAAGTTTCAAACAGTGCAAGTGAAATGAAAAGTTAGTCTTACTCTCAGTAACAATTCATAGAAAGTGTTAACGCATAGGATTCACACATTTTAACATAATTTGCTACCATTAAAGTATCCAAACACCAACTTTTCAATGGGAGGAGAAAAGCAGGAGGAAAAAATAACTAGTTCAAACCTCACTAAAGCTATCACTTCAGTCCTAATAGTTAGAAGACAGCTGATGAGCAGAGTTCGCTTCATTCAAGTCTCTGCATCTCTTTTTAAGACGGCCTAAAAGAATCACACCGGACAGGATTCACTGGATGACTTCAGCAGATAAAGCAACTATATTTCACTGCAGTGGTATCATTCTGGAAGGAAATGCTGGAACTACTGAAAACAGCCTCTCAGTCTACTCGTTTCCTTGAAGGGTTTAGAATTCACAACAAGGAAATCCAAAACCCAAGCGGATATATAGCCCGAAGATAATTAAAAAACAAACAGCACACTGGATGTGTGTATCTAAGGGGACAGCCATACTTGCAACGCGCTGCATTCCTTCCAGAGCTCAAGAGGAGGGCTTCAGCACCCCATTTATCTCCGTATCTTGCTTTGACCACGTGTAAGTTTCTGCCAGAAGCTAAATTCCCCGATTCCTGTGAATCCAGTTCCAGCCTCTACATCCGGATCACGCTTCACTGCATTGGCATCTCACGTTAGGAAGGAGCTTCACAAATCACAGACGCATTCCCCAACGATCTCACGGCTTATGAGCACCCAGGTGTTCTGCTGGAGCAGCTACGTTAACGCAAGGCCTGCGTCAGACCCACGGGATGGGCTGCAAAGAGGTTGTTAGAACAATCCAACTTTACAAAGCAGGCGGGCCATAACCGCACCGCAAAGTTCCTATTAACGCCCATCTGTCCCACCAATTAGCATAAAAGCCCCTCCTGCAATCACCCCGGGCACATCCACGTGTTCCATTATTATTTTTATGACTTTGCAGCATTCTATCCAAATAACACAGATGATTTCTTTACTACCTTCAATAAACACCGCAGAACTTGCGGCACCGGCACCGAGGAATTTTCTATTGAATCAGCTAACAGCTACTTCTCAACATACGACGAGGACACCCACATCAGAACACAGATCCACCCCCGACCAAAGCCACAGGTACTGCTTTTTCCCCTGCAACTAACGCAGAGAAATAATTTACTGCTGACAAGGCAAAAACATTCCGGTGCAGTCAGCGACGTTTATGACAACGTGACAAAGGCCGGTGGGACCGTACCGAGGATATTTGCCAAACTAACACAACCTCATCTACTTCTGAAACGGATTCGGATGGAGTCAATACAGACTTGGCATCGAAACAGGCAGAAACGCCATTATTTGGAGCACAGTAACAGCAGGACACAGAAAAAGGCCAACTGCCATCATCAACCCCCCCCCAACACTCTTTCTAGAGCCCATCTCTTCATCTCCGTGCCATGTAAAACAAGCACTCCTCCCTAGGAAGCCTTCTCGCTCTGAACCCAAACCGTCCTCCTCTCACCAGCAGGGCTCGGTTTTTGATGACTCCTTTCATTTTTTTTCCTTGAGCATCTAACAGCATTATCTTCTCCTGTGATCTCAGCCCACAAGGTGCTCGCGAACAAACGGCATCCAATTAAACGCGCGGCGATTTTCGCAACTCGGTTAAAATACGGTGAAAAAAAAAAAAAAAAAAAACAACCCTGACCCACGCAAAAAGTTCGGTGCAACTGAACCAACCAAATGTAATTACCACGACCTGCTCCGGTGACGATTTTAGAATCGGAGCAGAAACGAACCACGTAAGTTAGCGAACAGACTGAAGGAGCCGACCCTTTTCGCTACCCAGAGCGAAGTCGTTTAAAATGATGCTCCTGAGATGAAGAGACCCAAAAAAACGTTAAGCAGCAACCCCAGATCAAAATATCAGGTTAAATTTAGAAAGTGACAAACTGTTACAAAAAGAAAGAGGAAGAGCGCTTCAAACGGGCCTCGGAGCTTTCAAACTTCTGAAGCTCAATAGCAAGCAGGTTTTGAGAGAACAAAGACATTTAATGCTACCTATTCAAATCCGTGCAAAAATGCTCACAACAAGAGGCCCCAAACCCAGGCAACCCCTGCGTCTCGGATGATTCTGAGAAGTCTACATGAATTATCACCTTTCCGGGGATTTTTCTGAGCGCCGTTTTCTCTCTTCTGTCTTATTTTGCT
>NC_048902.1:18413782-18417004 GCF_011077185.1 Oxyura jamaicensis | reverse complement strand
GGGGGGGGAGGCAGGAGGGCTTTGCGACAAGGGGAGGGGAGGGAGGAGGTGGGCGGCCGTGGACGTTCGGGCGTTTCGCAGGAGGAGGTTTGGGCCTTACCGCGACCCATCCGAAAGCGGGAGGGGGGCGGGTGAGTCGCGGAGGTTGCCTGGCAACGGTTGCCTAGCAGCGGGGCGGGGCGGGAACCCCCGTGTGCGGGGCGGCCTGGGGGTGACTAAGCGGGGCCGCGGGCTTCCGGGGGGGGGGGGGGGGGGGGGAGGGGGGGGGGGGCGGGGTTTTGGCGGTGGGCGGGGCTTGGGGCGGGGCTTGGGTGAGGGGCTGAGGGGGGGGCGAGGGCTGAGGGAGTTGGGTGCGGGGGGGGTAGTGGTTATCGGCGGCCTCTGTGAGGAAATTATATTAATTAGAGGGGTTGTGGCGTTCCTGCATTGACAGGCAGGTGGTTTAAGGGGAGGTGAGCCTGCAGAGTGAGGCACGTGGAGCTCGGAGTGTTTCCTCGGCCGTAGGGTCCAGCCGTTGGATCAGAGCCCTCAGAGCCGTACCCGAAAGGCCCCGCCCGTCGTTTTAATTTTGCTGCTGTGGTGTAATTTTATGAAGGTAGTTGGGTTTCTTTCCTCCTGGTTGATACTTACACAATTAACGTGTAGAGTATATCATGTGTACGTATATACATAACAGGTATACGTATATACCTATCGGGTATATAGCAGGTGAGGGTACCACAGGGATTCACAAGGGTTGTCCCTAACCGTGCCTTTCCCTCAGCCCCTCAGTGTTTGTGTGGCATCGCCAGCTGCTTGTTCCTTAAAAAAAACCCAAACAGGTAAAAAACATGACGCATCGAGTAGTCCAGCCGGATCAATATTTTCTGTGGTTTTGTGCTAAATCAGGTATCCCTCCCTGCAGAAACGTGCATGTTTTATAACTCTGTTTTAGGGCACGCTGGCAGCATTTGCGACCCCTTAAACTTTGCTCGTTTGGGTTTTGAAGGGCCTTAAACCTTGCAGGCTTCAGCGGCCGTCGGGGCTTTCATCTTTGGTGCTTCATTGCGCTTTCCATCAAGCTGCTTCTGTCATTCCCGTGCTTGCAGCTCCACACGACTTTGTTTATGGCTTCAAAGCCTAGCTGAAGTGGTTGTGAATATAATAGCTAGCAAAATGTTTTTTTTCTCCATAGTTTTCCCGTCTTTTGCCTGATTTGTCTACGCGTAAGGTCTTTAGAACCATTTCCTAATGTTTATGCAAGAGACTGGCACTGTGGGGCCTCACCTTAATTGGTTTTCAGATGCTGTCTAAATAACAGGAATAAATAATACAAGTAGGGGTTGGAATTTGTCGTTTTCTTTTTTATGGCTACAATAGCTCTGCTTTTCAGCACTGAGCTCTCCACAGTGCTTTCTTACTATGTCGGAACCAAATCTAGTCACCGTCTGACGTTTTCTCCCTCTTTAAAGTAAATTTCTGCAAAATAACCCCCTTCGCGTAGCATTTCTTTTAATGACTATTTGTGAACTGCTGTGTGAGCGAGGCGTACTTTAGACATTTTTGTCAAGTGCTCTGCAAATTAATGGGATTCATATAAGTGAATGTTATGGTAGGATCAAGGAAAGCACAACCGATATCATGTGGCGAGGGTAAAATTTCACAGTGCACGTCCTAGCAAAGTTCTAAGTCTCTCTCGCCTTTAACAGCCGTGCAGTATTTTATGAATTTGTGCACGAGAGATCTGTTCATTTACCATGAAGGATGATAACTCAGGTTGATTTTGGACAGAGAAGTGAATGTGGTGAGATAATTTTACTTTATTAGATGTTCGTTTAGGAAGAAATAAAACTCAAAGATAGGAACAATAGCTATATAAAATATTCAGAGTGGTTTCTGAGGAAGTTTTATGAGGTTTCACGCCATAAATTTCTGTCTTGTGTAGAATTCCAAGTAGATTCTGCAGATGAAGGAGTTTGTATGAAGTATGAGGTCTGTTCTTGAAATCTAAAATGTAGAATATGGGAAAGGATGGGGAAAGGGTTCTTAGGTCTGCTGTGGCTTAGGTGAGGGACACTTTGGAGCTGTCTGGACAGCTGTTGCTGAATATCTCTTCCAAAATACCCCACCAGAGGGAACTGCAGATGACTCCCTGCAATGCAGGCATCTGGTTATTTTCAAATTTTAGGTTCTCTTGAATCTACAGCAAAGGAAATACTGCCGATTGTGGCGGCAGTTAGGAGGCTGGGTGGCATGTCCTGGTCTACCACCACTACTTTGTAGCTTTGGGAAGTCATTTCCTCAACGCGTACTTAAGCTGTACTTTTTTTTAAAAAAAAGATCAGAATCACTTTGTACAAACCAAGGAGTAATTGTGAGTGTTTAGTAATTCTAAAAACCTACAAAGATTAGAACTGAGAAAAACAATCACCCTTAGAATACTGAATTTTGTAGTTTCAATGTTTTCTAATATTCTCCTAAAAACCAATAACTTCTTTTTGGTGTGATGCTAATTAGTGGTATAATTGAAAAACATAGATGAGAAGATCTTTCCAATCTTTTTTTCAGTTAAGAGGCTGAGCTGTTTTTTTTTTTTTTCCATTGGTGAGAAACGGGAAGCGTAACATTTAAGTTAAAGCCAGCTAGAGGCAGGTGGCTTTCAGCAGCCTACCTGGCTGACTGTGCCAGATTTAGAGAGGGAGTCCCAAAAGCAAATTCCAATAAAGAAAATAAATCCCTCTCCTAAATTCACAGTAGATAAAAGGTAATGAGTTTATTTTATTAAAAGGGGCTCTGGTTAGATAACGTGTTAAAACTGATACAGCCTAATATCACTCTCAATATAAATGAAAGAGAAACCCTGGTGTTCTTAAGTATATCTGTTTTGTTTTCTGGGGAGATCTGATACCTGCCTAGCTGCTTCCATAATGACTAGAAATTTGTGGATGCTTAGCTGCGCACGCTTTGAAGAGGGATTTGAATTCTTAATAGCTTTTCTTTTAAAGCTGTACTGAATGTTCCACTGTAGTGATTGAAAGAAACATTCCATTGACTTTGTGATAAAGATTTTTTTAAAAAATCTTTTCAGAGTGTGGTTAAATAGTTTTATTGGCTCCCAAGGCCTTTTTACACTTTAAGTAATTTTTTGTTTTGAACTTTTCAGTCATTGCGCCCTTGAGACCAGTCTTCCAGTCAAAGGATCAACCTCTGTGGTTGATCCTTTGCATTATCTGAGGATCAACC